>NW_026861223.1:0-42192 GCF_026571515.1 Ruditapes philippinarum | reverse complement strand
AAAAAGCAGGAAAACAACATCTAATTTAACCTTCATAGCTCTATATGTGAAAATTAGCATTCTTCTAAAGCTGTATCTCCTAGAATAAGTAGATGTAATCAACACAGCAGACACTGCACCTTTAATACATTTCACAAAGAATTTCTGGAATTTGAGTTACCTCCCCTTTTCAAAGCTGACTTTCTGGCACTGTGTTTAATATTATTAAGAAATTTCATCACCATTGTAGTCAGTGTGTATTCTAGAGTATTTACACAAAGTTTAATGAGAAAAAACAAGCATTGAAAAAATTTCATTTTACCTTAAGGTAGCACTCCACACTAAATTTCAAGTTTCTGCCGTCAATGTCCTACAAGCAATATGTCTGGTAAATCTGATCCCAAACTACACAACCTGGAAAAAGAAAACGCATTTTGTTAAGAACATATATGTCATACCATTGCAAATCTGTAATGAAATCATCCCATGTGCAACAGTCAGGCAGTTAAAAAAAATCCAATTCATTCCGTAAAAGCCAAAAATCTATAGTGGTCCGAGACCCAAAACAACATTTTTCGTCCCTCCGGCAAAAAATACCTGCAAATATACGGTCTACAAAAACTCTGTCACTGCTTTAGCAACTCCCTGTGCATGCAAAATATCACAAAGAAATAGGTGCTTGGCCTTGTAGATTTTTTGTTATTGCTGAAAGTTTGTACCCCCCTGTAAAACTACTTTTTTTCACCGAGCATGCTGTTTAAAAGCAATGTTTACAAACAATGGCGACCTTGACATCAATAATTATCAGCATGTGATTTCTAACCATGTTTTCGAATTTGCCAATGATCATATTACATGTCACAAAAACAAAGTTCATGCTGAAAATGCATTTTAAAGACAACCAGTCATTTAAATCCACAATAGTCACTATATCCATGAAATCCTCCCTGGCCATTCGAAGCTGCGGCTTCATTTAGTGTGGTGTGCTGCCTTATTTTATATGTTATTATTTATATCGAATACTTTCGAAAATGTTAAGTTGTGTTAAATAAATCATTTCAATTCATGTAGCATAAAGTTTATGACTGTAAATATAGAATGTAAAGACAAACAATAAATGGCGACGCAGCGTTAAACTTATTGGGGAAGGGACATAAGTGAACCAACATCCTGAACATAAGTAATGCAGTGTTGCTTCCCTCATTTTTGGGATGGCGATTTGTCACTAGACCATAGTAACCGTTTTTGCAAGATTAAGCAGTCTGTTATGTCATTACCTAGGTAACCAGACGGAAACCTAAGTTCATTTTTTTACCAGCATACGCATTTGCAAACAGTTACAATAGGCCTTCATCTCTCCACTATTTTTCATCAGGGAAAGGAAAAGTAATCGGTACGGACGGGAAAAACACGATAATTGTAAATTAAATTATTTTCAATTCGTTATGAAATATACCATGGAACGCTTTTTCCTTTTTTAACCTACAATCTTTACTATATTGAGACTTAATGATATTATTTGTTGTGTGTATGTGTGTGCGTTGGTGCGTGCGTTGGTGTGTGTGTGTGTGTCGGGGGGGGGGGTGTTTGCGGTTGTTCTTTATAAGAATTTGTTATATTGACGATGTATTACTGATACAAAAATATTGTAATTCATATCAATAAATACGCCATCTCTATTGTTTGTGACAGGTCTATATTTTCTACCAAACAAAAGAAAATATGTTATTGGGTCTTTCTTTCAGATTTTGGTCTGGTGATGTAAAGCACGTGTAAAAAAGGAAGTCTTGATTAAATACAAAAAAAAAGCTAACATTGGAAGTGATTAGAAATGAAATATGAAACAAATTATCTATTACCGGTATTTTAGAGTTGTATCATAGTTTCTGTTGAAAATGTGTCAAAGTTAACATATACATGCACAGTGCGTTAACTGGAGTGCAGGTATTAGTTACCTGCACTCCAGAGCATGCTCATTGATTGGCTCATTTTTGCATGGGTTTACTTATTGTGACGGCAGGGAAATAGAAAGCGATAGAAATATCACATTCAGATGCTCGTTCATTGGTTACTTTTGTTCTGGGGCTTCATATTGTGACAACAGGGAACGTGTTTTTATGTTTGACTATGATACAAAAGAGAAAGAACACCAAAACACTCGGAAATCTGATTAATACTCGGGGGCTACGCCCCCCTCGTACAAATCAGATAGCCTCGTGTTTCGATGCTCTTTCTATTACATAATACACAGCGCTGAGGGCCTCATAGAATTACGATGACCGATCAGTCAGCCCAAAATCATTTATAAGGCCGAAGTCCATGGTTGAGATCTCTTCAAAGTTCAGGCTGACTGGAAGGTCACTGTTATGTTATGAGATTCGAAGCACAGTGTACTATTTCTAACGTGAGACCGCATTTAAACATATTTGAACTTAATGGTAAAACTTTAACGAATGCGGAAATCATATTTTAAAAAAATATTTACAAACAAAATTACTTTCAAAAATGTGCTGAAAATGGTTGGTATTGAGCGTTTTGTAAATAATTTTTCGGGGTGACACGCCGCTAAATTAAAGCGGTCCGACATACCGCCCTCCAATGTTGATCTTGGCTTTTTTTTATATTTATGGACCTCAAGAGGCATTACGTATCTTAGTTTACTAAAAGATTTCAGCAAAGAGATTTGTATCTTACGACAGGGGATATCGATTCAACATAATTGCTTATATCTTTTCAGTTGCAGATTATCAGAAAATCGAACTCGCACGGATTTGAACATGATTCATGTACTCTTTTTTTTTTGCCATCTTGTTATTTTTGTATTTTCATGTTTAACAATTTTGTGAATGCACTATTGGTATTACATTCCTCAAAAGATATTTATAGTTGTGATGTTTTATTAAGCGTCAACATGACCCTAAGCTATTAAGATGTACAGTGCTAATATATCCACTTTGCTGGCAGATCTGATACGAACAGTGCCGAACTTTTGACATTTAAGAAAGCGCCAACATGACCTGGAGCAACTTACGCTGTATTGATATAACCATTTGGCTGACACAGATCTGATACGGAAAATGCCGAACTTTAAATATTTCAGTAAGCGCCAACATGATCTGGAGCAACTAGCACTGTATCGATATAACCATTTAGCTGACACAGATCTAATACAGAAAATGCCGAAGTTTAAACATTTTAGTCAGCGTCAATATGACCTGGAATAACTTACACGTTATCAATGTAACCATTTAGCTGACACAGATCCTACACGGAAAATGCCGAAGTTTATTAATAAGCATTTTAGTCAGCGTCAAAATGACATAGAGCGATTAACACAGTATCAATATAACCAATATTTTGCTGACAAAGATCCTGTCCGGAAATTGCAGAAGTTTGTATATGCTTGATGTTTCTTAACTATATTGCCTCCTTGCAATATTTTGATAATATGACGTATGGCTTGAATTTAACAAACAATATAAATACATAATATATCCGTTTAATAGCAAAAGCAAGAAGATACTAATATTTTTAGGTGAAAAAAGAAGGGACGAAACAAGGTATATAAAATGACGTTTTCAAATTTATTAAGCCATTGGAAAAGAGTTGTTTCTAGCGAAGCTGAAACTTAACAAAGAATCAAAACATTGCATCTTATACCAAATCATAAACAAAATGTATAACATACAATTAAAATATTATCAAGATGTGAAAAAATTCAACATAACTTTTATCTTTTTTAAATTTCCTAAAGTAAGAAATTATTCCATGCAGGAATGACTTGAGATGCTATAAAAGCTTGACGTTATGAATGACGTATTGTTGTCACGGATTTAGAGGTCAATGATAAATAGATATGATAAATAGAATGAGCGTTTTTTGTATTTTGTTCTTAATGTGAACTTTAAGACACTTCTTAATTGGTTGGTGATTCATTCGCTAGTAAAGCGCGTTTTCACTTTATGTCAAGAAAAAAACGATGGTACATAATTTTATCCAATCAACATTTACATTATCAAACATCCAATCAGCAAGTGCGTTTTAAACATGGTTCGACCTAACCGGAAATTGAACACATATGTGTTAGTGATAATGAAAACGAGGCTATGCTCTGTGATATATTGTAGTATTTATATGTAGCACATGTACAACTAAAAGTGTAAACAGTCTGTGAACACAAATTCATTTCATTGGTTCGCCATTTATCGTCTGATTCAGCTTCATTAAATTCTGTTCTAGCGCCATTACCTGGGGATAAAAAGAAGAAAATCAATTACACGTTGGCATTTTACCGTGCAATTTAAGATACAAATATATATATAACTATATATGAATATTAAATATCAACCCATTGTTGGACAGTTAAGGACCCTTACACATAGAATCACCCCCACCCCCACTCCTCAAATAGAACTATTAATTCTTACCTGTGTGAAAGCTATAACTTGGTTTCACCTCAGGTATAGTTAGAAAATCTCAAAATAACCTTCACATTGCGGGTGTGACACATTGCCTAGTGACACATTTTAACGTGTTTTAACAAATTAACGTATATTATTGTTTGTGACAATATAAACATGTAAAAGTAATCATTTGTTTACTCAAAGGCCCATTGTGCCCCTGAAGTGCTTTTATTTTTATTTGGTTAAAAGCTTTTTATGACTATTTTTCCAAAAAGATACTCATTGGCCTATACATATCCTTACATTTTCTTCTGTTGCTTTTTTGCAATTAATCTAGTTACAGTGATTATATTGTTTGTATGGAAATCAAAAAACTACTTTTTATAACAAAATAAATCACATTTACCGCTTTTTTCGTTACAGGTAACAAGTATCTTACATTCTCTTAAAACATTATTTTAATGTTGTAAAACTCATGTTTACCATTTCTAAAACATTTGTTCGTTTTTTAGGCATAATGTGCCTTTAACATTTAACAAATTCATCATCAGTCATCAATAGAATATAAGTATGTTATATATGGGCCGCGTCATGACAAAACCAACATAGTGCGTTTGCGACCAACATGGATCCAGATCAGCCTGCGCATCCGCGCAGTCTGATCTGGATCAATGCTGTTTGCTATCAGTTTCTCTGCTTGTAATAGGGTTGGTAAGCGAACAGCATGGATCCTGATCAGACTGCGCGGATGCGCAGGCTGGTCTGGATCTATGCTGGTCGTAAACGCATTATGTTGGTTTTGTCGTGACGCGGCTCATATGTTCTTTTTTATTTTTCTCACCTTTCTTCCAATATTAACCATAAACTCACTGTGACCTGAAATTTAACATAAATATCGGATGATATATAGAAAAAATGTGATACAAAGATAAGATAATTAAAGGAAAACAAAATTGATCAGCTACCAACGTCTTTTTTCCTCCTTTTTGTCAACAACTACTTTGAAACTTCCAATTATTTTGGCCATTTTTGATAACACCAACCTTTTCCCTTAGGGAAGAGCAAAGGTCTTTTTTGGTATTTGAATTATAAACTCTCAGTGAGGTACCCCAATCCAAGGACGGTGAAAGAAATAGTATAATTCATGTTAACAAACACAGCAATTTGGGCTAAATCCCATCTAAATGGCCCCCTAAACCTAAAGTGTAGGTACAGAGTAAAGTAAAGCATATGCTCATTTTTATTCTCTTGCAATTATATGACAAAATGCAACAAGGTTACAAATACATTTCCTATAAGGACTTAATGACTAGGCCATTACCCTTCAGTACATCGATCTGACTATGTGTTTTGTAGTTGTCTTCTGCCAATGTATTAATAACAGTCTTAATGCTCCTTGTGTCCATTTCAAGTTTGCTGATTTCCCGATTGATGGCGTTGGTCATTGCTTGTTGTCGGTTCTCCATCATATTTAACTTTGACTCTAATGTATTCAGCTTTGACTGTACTGAGTTCATCTCACCTCTGGGTCCAGTAAACTGTAAAACAAGTAAAACGTTTGCGAGCAAAATTACGATACGAAAGACAGCAAAGCCGTACTTTTCAAAAAAATAAAGAATATGCACACGTAAAATTTAGAGAACGGCAAAATTAACAGAAAGCGTAATTTTTTTATGCTGTCAAATTTACGAAGTGTGCTTATCGAATAAGAGAAGTAATTCCGAGCAGTTTTGTAAATGTAGGAAAGGTCATGTTAAACCCGAAAAGTTATCAGAAATTACAAGTAAGAAAGAAAGAAAAAAGAAAGAAAGAAAGAAAGACAGAAGAGAAAGAAAAGAAAGAAAGAAAGAAAGAAAGAAAGCATATGCTTAATATTTTTTAGAACATCCTTTGCTACAATAACTCATTGGTAGGATACTACGTCATCGCGCACCTGTAAAATTCTCCCAATCGGACTGGGTTTTTCTGTCGACACGAAGATGAAAAAAAATGTTCTAAGAAATCGTTAGAATATTATTAGATAATGTAGCGCACCAAAGATTGGCCATAGTACTCGATAAGCATGAAAACGGGATAAAGTTTGTTAAGGAGTCTGAGTGGGAGCATTTAAGGAAAAAATCTTTATCCCGTTTTCAGGACTAAGCTAGCCATTAAAACTTAAAACGTTTTTCAAAGTTATATCAAGTGCTAAAGCCAATATTTGTAAAAAGAAAGAAAGTATTCCTATTGGGAGCATGTTGTAGACCTGTGCGCGATGACGTAGTATTCTACCATTGTAACTTTACAGTAAGTAAACATAAAGTAAAAGGAAAATTTAAGATACATCATTGTTTTGATATTTAGTGTCTTGATCTGTAATAAACTTATCCGCGGCTCTAGATCCTGTCAAAAACAACTTTTAAATTAACAGTTCAAGAAAGTTTCTTAATGTTTCTTAATGTTTATAGTACATCCCTAGTTAATAAATACTTTAATACAACAAAAACGCGATAATGCATGTTCGCGTTGCTGTAATCTAATACAAAATAATAGGAAAAGATGGAGTGAAAAATAGAATGTTAAAGGGATACGCCTTAGCCATGCACTACAAATACAATGTATTGACGAAAACATTTAAACTCTATTGACATTGTAAAAAACCGACTTATATCGGGAAATACCGTAACAAACTCAAGGCCTATCGATAGTTTTCGTTTTAGCTATTTCAGAACATTTTCGTCACGCGAGCGCGTGCTTTTACATTGTGACGTCATTACTTGAGAAAATACCAATATGTCGTCTCCCACGCTAACGACCATTTGTCTTTTCCGTATTTTTTTTGTTCATATCTTGCATTATGCAACACCCTTTACTAACTCCGCTTACTGTAGACTTGTTGAATTTGTTACTGATACAAAATACGAAAAAAATTCCTCGCGAAATAATTAATGATGAATATTTTATCAAAGTGCTAAATCGAAATCACTGTATAATCTACTGCAAATCTATTCAAGTCCACGGGTATGGGTTATTGCGACAAAAAGAACCTTTTACTTCCGGTCACCGTATCATATATTGCAAACTGAGACCATTCAACTCTATGGGTCTGATTCGCGCCAATGTTTTCGAATTTCTTTCATGTTAGAAAGCTTACTAGCTAGCTTACGGAACGTCGGTGGTTCTACTCAGGTGCCCGCCTGTGCTTGAAATAATACACAAAGAGGCACCTGAGGTCTTCCTCTACCAGTTAAGCTGGAAACCCGCTGAGTTGGCGCGATATACAAAAAAGACGCAAAGGTGAATATGGTCATGTTTCCTTAACATACGATAGTTTGTGTCAAAAATATTTAAGTCAAAATAAAGTATAGCCAAATGTATTCACAAAAGGACTGTAAGAATTGTTTATGATAGCTGGATGGAATTGGAGTTTGATAATTATTCATCGGAAAGGAGATCAAAGTTAAAGTTTGGGTTGGAATTGAACTTTTAGTTTCAGCGAACAAAAAGGGGGTCCGCAGATCGGCGAGCAGGCCGTAGAAGTGTAATGAGTACTCAGTAAAATATTGAGGCTGAATGAGAGCCAGCGAAAAGGAAATCCGTAGACCATCAAACAATTAAAATATAAGATTTTAAGGTGGGATTGGACTTTTGGACTTTTCAGTTTGAACCAAATGGGTACACGGCTCCTGAGTAAAAGAGTTAAAATGTAATAAATAAATAAGAAATCAACGTTTTTTATCTATTTTTTTTCATTATTTTTGTTTGTTTGTTTGTTGCTTTTTTCAGCGCAAAGGAGAAAAGGATGACCTGATATGGCCTACATCACATTGTTTTAAAGGATTTCGTTTCCTAGGCGGGACACTTACAGTCCAAATATTAACAGCACGCCATCACTTGAGTATAAAGTACAGGAACTCAGTTACAGAGGGTAACCTTCTAGTGTTTAAAATATTTCAAGTACCACCTTCCTTTGTAACCGGTGTGAATTGGGCGGAAAAGTTCATTTACTTTTAATGATCTCAAGTACCTATGCCTCGAAATAGGTCAATTACCCGTAATAAAACTCATATTAAATATGTTAGATTGATCCATGTCACGCGAAGGTTTCATATACATGTATTTACAAAAGTATTCAAAAGTTTTGTTCTAAACATTTTAGACTTCTGTGCCAAAAGATCACATGAGCTTAAAGATTCAAATGTGGCTTTTACATGAGTTACAAACAGAGCAGAAAAGTAAACTTTTGCAAGTTTTAGAATTAAGCCAAAACAACAGACTGAACTCGAGATGTATGTGTCGATATTAAACGCTTTGATTGCATTTACATACTAAAACATTGGCAGATTAGCCCGTCATTTTGAAATAATAATTTTTTAATAGTGATTTTCATTCAGTTGCATTTATTGTCTGTAGTTTATACCAATTTCTTTTAGTTTGAAAGTCATTAGCATATTGAAACAATCGAATCCGTACCTGGAACCAACCAGTGCTAAACAAAGCGTGTAAAGTTTCTTGCTCAAGGAAACAACAATCCTTAGATTACTAGTCTGACCCGCTAACCTGTCGGATATGCCGCCACAGTTGCAATTAAATATTTGTTCGTTAACATTCTTATGACAAAAAAACGGATTTTCCTTGTTCATCTAAAAGATTACAATACCATATAATAATTTAGATTAAGGCATTTTATGCCTCAGAATTATTTTATTCTTCTTTAGAAAGGCCAAACATTGTTTGATAATGGTCAATAATGGCCGAAAAACTATATTGTATCTTTTTACTTACACCAAAGGTTTTTTCCCCTCTGAATAGTTCAGTCTGTCCGCCTGAAGGACTGCGTATCCACGTATAATGATTTGACTTTATTGAGAAATAGATGCTTACAAACGGTTCACCACATATTTAAACGGTATCATGAAATTAGATGACTTGACCAATGAAATATCAATTTATTTGAGGATTGGCACTTTTGCAACGATGTGGAGCATCCGTTGCCGAGTGGTTAAGGTCATTGACTTTAAACCACTCGCCCCTCACCGCTGTAGGTTCGAAACAAGACAGGGACTGTGGATTCTTTTATGTAAGGAAGCTAACCAGCTAGCTTACGGAACGTCGGTGGTTGTACTCAGGTTCCCGTTCGTGCCTAAAATAATGCACAAAAGGGCACCTAAGGTCTTCCTCCACCAGTAAAGCCGGAACGTCTCCATCTGACCTATAATGTGTCGGTGTGACGTAAAACCCAATTAAACAATCAAAAAAGCAACGATGTATTTTATGTGGGTTAGTACCTTTATAAAACAAATCCTTCGTAGGGAAGAAAATCTTACCTGATTATAGTATGTGTAACTAGGATCAAAAGCCGAGACCGCACACACCACAACCAAACAAATTATCACAGCCTTGCCAATCATTCTAAAATATATAATGAAACATCTTCATTTAATGTATATCAATTTAACGCATGATATATTTTTAATATGCGAAGTTAAAAACAACAGACGAATATTTTAATGCACTTCGAAGTGTCAAGATGGCATACAATTTGAGATGCCTGACTTAAAAAAGATAAACGAAAAAAGGGATCTTAGGTTCAAGCCCTCCTGGGGTTCGTGGCCATGTTTCCTAACATGACCCAAGTATTTGTTAGTTCCAGTAATAGCTCTCGAGATTGATTCAATTAAATTTAAAGCTTTCATCTTAATTGCGCTTCAATAAAAAACTAATTTTCTGGCCTTAATATTAACACTACGTTTTACTCTTTGATAATTTCTTATAACGCAAAAATAATACAAAAAGAGCATTTATTTGGTTTTAGATCATCATCTAAACTGAAAAAAAAAATCTTCATGCGCACAACTTTTATATTTCTGAAAATGCCATTATTTTCGACAAAAACAAAAAAGCTTGTCAATGTAATCAAAAACGGTTATTATATGCTTCAAGCTTCAATTCGACTACTATTTTTTATCATTTGATAACGTTACAAAAAAGTTTTTAACGTTCATATTATTAGAATATATGTCACATAATTGTATGTAAATTAGATTAAAACATTCTGATTATTAACCCTTGTCTTTGCTAACCTTGATAATGCGTTCGTAAAGATATAAGATATTAAAAGGCCAGTAAATTTTTCAGATCAAGTAACATTAATTAAACATATTCACAAAAAGCAATTACAGGCGCATACATTTTATAATTGGAGACGTTTGTTCTACCCGAAAATAATTTCTTATTAAATAAAGCGCAACTAAAGAATGCAAACAAACATCAAAGTAATCAAATTGGATTAACCTTGTAAAAGGTATTGAATTTTGTCCGAACTTTGCGGTTATCCGAATGTATGGACTCTTTAATAGATAGACGATTATGCAAATATTATCGTTGTCGTCCTAAAAAATGGAGTCTAACATAAATTGTTTTTACTGCAACTGATAATTAACATCTAAAATAATATTTTAAGATATCAATTCTAGCACAGAACGTGAATACGTATTGTTTTAGTGTTTTCTATGCGCTTAGAATTGACGGCTTCTTGTGCTGGGAATCGAACGGTTATTGTAGTCATCAAAGCGGCCAAACTTTAATTTAATATTTTAAAAAAATGCTTTGACCTAAATTTCAACATATTTTTAATTATAAACTGTAACGAATGATTTTTATCCATACCTACACTTAGTACCACTTTTCTTATTTCTTTGCCATTCTTCTTGACATTTTTTGTTATGCCCTTAAATATTGACATTGCACTTTTACTAATTTTTTGGGGGTTTTTGTTTGTTCGTCTGCTTGTGCATTTTGCATAATCTCAGACTATGATATCTTTTTATCGCAATCATCAGTTGCTGAGCATTATGGGTGTTATCTCTTAATTTAGTGCATGCACGCATTTTTAATGAGAGCTACATGTCATTGTTTACTTACAAGCATCTATTTTTAGGCGCCATAACTTACTTTAACCTGATTGATGAGTTATTTTTCAGGTTGCGTAAAAAATTCCCGGAAAAATCCCCACTGAAATACTCATTTTCACTACATGAGGATTTTTTATAAACTTTTGGGCTTATTACGAAAGAAAGAAAACATAAACTAACAAACCTGAGATATAAGTAGTAAAAATGTTTTTTTCCGAAAAAGAAAAATAATAAAACAATTTTAAAACTTCAACATAATTACAAATAAATTTCTTGAGATTTCGATGCTTAACCTATAAAAATGAATGCCTCCAGATGAACCAAAATAAGATTTTAAGAAAAGTTTAAAAGTTTCCAGATTGAAATAATAATTTACTTATTAATGACTGATTTTGCAGTATTTATCACCATATTTTCACTGCGTGACTAACCCAGTAAGGGCTATTTTTGCATATGTTGATCTTTTTTTTTTGGTATAAACGAGGATTGTTAGTGTCGTTTGCAATTTGTAAATTACTTTCTTTGTACGCTTCTTCAAATACATTTTCATTTTTTTATGAAAATTAGCATGAATCTGGAGGTATGCTGTTTTAAACTCATATCTTAATCGTGTATTGAACCGGAAGTGATTCTCGTTTGCCGCCAGTATACAACCATGCCATCCTGCACCTCCGTACAGCCCGACCAGGCTCTATACTGCGGCTAGACTAACTTCATATATTTTCATTTTGATATTTTTAAAAAATGACAAAGGACAGTTTTAGAAATTGAAGCTGGATTGGTCCTTTTAAAAATAATGCAGTTTGAAGTTAATATAACGCTCTCGATTGTTTAAATTTACTAACTTTATCTTCTCTTCAGCTACTGCACAATGGACCCATAAGGCCCATTATATCTAAAAAGTGCTATTATTTTTATTTCTCATTTAGGTGCACTTTTTCAGTATCAAAAAAGTTACCCATTGGTCAATTGCTGAACCATCTTTCTCATCTGTTATAGTTAATAAGTATTTTGAATGGAAGTCAAAATACTATTTTGTTTACATTTTGCTTCTTTTATGACAAATTATTTCACATTTATCGCTACTTCCTTCATGTAACAAGCATCTAACATTCTTTAAAACCATTTTTAGACAATATAGAACTCATGTCTACCCTGTTTTAAGAAGTAAAAATTAATTTATTTCTGAGGCATAATGTGGCTACAAAGAAAAAACATTTGAAAATTTACATGTTTCATAATATAATGATTATTTGAAAAATGAATGACAGACCAACATTATGTTATGAATACTTTAATATATGTGTAATATTCGTGAAACATTTCGGAAATTATATCAAAGAACTAACCCTTTTCTGTTTATAATACAGCATTCCCTCCCAGAATGACACCTCTTTTTAACGATTCCCTTTCATTAACGGCAAACAACTTTAACACTGGCGTAGTTATCTCCCTTGAGCAACATCGGCAGCCTCCGTAATTTTACGAAGTTTTATGGGAGCATTACTTTAAAATATACATTTGCGGTATTGTTGTTCATTCTTTATAGTCATTGGCATTTCTTTCTAAGTTATCCAATACTTGAATTGTTATATTTATTGTTATCATGTAGTTAATATATGTTTAAGATTTCATTAAGTTTAACTTGCTTGTACTAACTCTTTTACCAGCAATGTATCAAAGTCGCAAACAAACAAATGAACAAGAGTTATCTTTATAAAACAAAGTTAATTTGTCGATAACTAAATAAGAATAACAACAACGTCAACATCTTTATGTTTTGGGTTAAAAAAATATCAAAAATGAATCATTGTTGTGATTTCAATTACGTTCTCATGAAATGTGAAATTGAAATGATTTATAAAATTAGCCATTTTGTATCCATACACCGGTCAATCAGTACACAGACCGCTTATAATTATTGTATCTGTTTGTTTGTTTTTTGTTTTTTTTTTGTTCTTTTTTTCTCAATGTAAGAAATATATTGGAATTTTTTTTATTGATTTTATCTTTAATTATATAATATTTGTAATTATAATATGTGATATTACGAACAATTTCTAAATTCTTTAACATAAATTTATACGTCATAATAGTATAATTAGCATCAGCGTTTCAAAAATCTTATTGTTATAGATTCAACAATAGTTTGATTCATGAATTATACATATTTTCTTCCATCTTGAATATTTTGACTTATAAACAAAGATATCTTCTCCAAGTTGTTTCCCACAGCTCTATTGTTTACTAATGTAACAGTATTTAGTTCATGATGTATAAACAAAAGAATACATATCCTATGTCTAGAAAGTAAACACTACGTACATAACACTTAAATTTTGAACAAATATAAAAAATGGTATTTAACTTATGATTTATTTAAATGTCATTTCTAAATTTTTCAAATTTTCGAAATCAACTAATAATTAATTGTTTGAAAAAAATATTTTCAAATATTTTCAAATATCAAACATTACCTTGTTTTAATTTAATTTTACCGTCAGCTCCAAACGTATGTAAATTACTGAATGAAACAGTGACCGTACTACGCACTTGAGAGATCTATTTGGCAATGACTGATAGGTCCTGCGATAAATAAAATAAATGTGTTACCGACGGATGACTTCTAGCACGACAAGCCTCTGATAAAATGCTTTCTCGTCTAAATTCCTTTTACTTTCGGTATTTAACGTACAAAGTAAATAAACTTTGTCGTTACAAGACGGAAGAAAGTCTGGCGGGGACATTCCGGTATGAGGACCGATTGATGTACAATGTATACATAAATAAATTCGGCCTGTAAACTGGCGAAATAGATCAATGAAATTACGATGGTTATTCGAAAATCGGAAAGCGTGTTCCATTGATACTTTGTCTATCTTTTTTGTCACCACATATTATGAAACATTTTTTTTCTTGGAGGCGGGGGAGGGGGACAAAAAGGTTAATTTTTAGTTTTACACGAGATGACTCAAAAACAAAGGCATTTCATTCAAATTTCATCAGATCGGTGATTATCAGTTACCTGCTGTAATGCTGAAAATATGTGATTAGCAACTCTGACGTCATTTGGCACATGATGTCATTGCGTAATCGTTTTTATATGTGAACTACTGTTAGTAATATTACGAAGTTAGATCAACATCTTTGCGCGAACTGCAATGCCATTCTTAAACTGACGACTTATTTGAAACATTTTGAGGTTTTTGTCCGATTTAAAATTTCTTTCCTGTTTTCTTCTTATCAACTTTTTTCTTCCGTTGGCTCCAACCAAAACCAATTCTTGCATTTGATAAAAGTGTATAACTACTGAAATTGAAGGATAGGATTTTTTAAGTAGAACAATACGTTTTTAAAAATGGTGTTGAGCTAAGTCTGACGAATTTCAGAAGATGCAGTCACGTGGGGTTTTTCATTCTTGTTGTTTCACCTGAAGGGTGTATGTGCAAAAAAGTGTCCTTTCTGTTACTTACAAATTTAGAAGGTTTGGCGATGTGTTTGCGCATGCGTCAATCTTCGATCGCTAAAAGAATAAATTATTTAATATTATATAACTCTTCAATGGGGGAGGGGGTGGCTCTAAAGACCTGTAATCGATTTTTGGGTGGTTTAATCGATTTTTGGGCGGTGTAATCGATTTTTGGGCGGTGTAATCGATTTTTGGGTGGTTTAATCGATTTTTGGGCGGTGTAATCGATTTTTGGGTGGCGTAATCGTTTTTTTTAGCGGTGTAATCGATTTTTGGGTGGTGAAATCAATTTCTGGGCGGTGTAATCGATTTTTGGATGGTGTAATCAATTTTTGGGTGGTGTAAAGTAAATTTTAGTTAAAAGTGTTTTAACTTTGGAAGTACATGTATATATTATATTGTAACAAAGTTTAATGATTTTTTTTTTATGTTCAAGATAGGATAAGTGATCTATATATGTTTCAAATTTGTTAAAGAAAAATCATATCTTCATTTTTTTATTTTTTCACTAATGACATTAACAAATATATGTTATCAACTAAAATTGTGTTATTTAGATATATTAAGATGAAGAAACAAAAACGAATACAAATTGTATGGTCTTTGGAATATGACTTTTAAGAGCACTGTACATATCCGTGTTTTGTTGTTGTTTTATTGTTGTCATTGTTGTTGTCCTTGTTGTTGTTTTTGTACTTGAAAATATTTTTTCCGAAACGGAACATTTTGCTCAGTCCTATTTAACGCGTGAGTAAAACTAAAACTTTGGGTATCGGAAGTGAAACAACACGTCACCGAGTGCGTTAATATAAAACAAGTATTTTTTGTTGTTGTTGTAAACGCGCCTTAACAGATTTTTGTTGCTACAAATCTTTATGGGTGGGCTTTAAACTTCCATAGGAAGAGGTCAAAATAACGAAATAAAGATCGGTCATTAGGAAGGCAACTTAAACATGCTCGTTAAACAGTTAAAATGGTAGTGAAGAAAGAATTTTAGTCGCCTACATAGAATTGATAACTTTTCGATAAATTGTCTGTTTCGGGTATTTCTTTGAAATTTGTCAGTTTAAGAAATGATAACAACAGCAACAACAACAACGACGATGATGATGATGATTATGATGATGATAATAATAATAATAATAATAATAATAATAATAATAATAATAATAATAGAAATAAAGAGAAAAATGTAGTAACATAATTATATATTTATAATAAGTACTGTTTCGTTGTTGTTGTTGCTTTTTTGTTGTTGCCTTTGTTGTTTTCTTGCAACAATGCTAACTAAAAGAAATGTATGCATAACCAATACAATTAGCAGTTGCGCTGCGTATACAATGTATACGTACAAATATACTAGTTCTAATATCACAATATAAATAATAGATATTTCCATCAGTCGTATCTTAATCACATTTCTCTGTCGGAATTAAATTATCAGCCAACAGTCGACGAGCCTGAATAGATTGTACTTCTGTAAAGCTCGGCCTGTCTCTATACTGGTGGCAAATGCTAACACTTCCGGTTCAAGCTGCTGGTTACGGGTTAGAAAAATGGACTCCACTGAGGTTTTTTGACATGATGGAGCTCGAAATAATTTTTCGAGATTGATATTACATTTGATGTTGGTCTAGAAAAATAACTTGTTTGCAAAATTTTAGATCATCCGCTCCTCCATTTTCTTTCCAGAATCATTATTCCATTTGTAAAAAAAAATAGCCAAAATTGAAAAGCGTTGCACTCAAACCGGGCTAAGAATTGCACAGAATTGCGTTTTAAAACTTATTTCTGAGTATATTTGCATGAATTCTTAATGACAATTTGCATATCAATCTTATTTTTTATTTAAGTGTCTCAGCTGATCTATGCTAGAAAATTAAATGCTACGTTTTTAGGCTTTGGACTTAAGTGGAGTTCTTTGCGTCCATAAGAAGTGCGCGCTCTTTTCATAGATTTACGCGCGTGCGCATGCCGCTTGCACGCGCTTCACATTTATGCGCGCGATAGTTAAACTTTCTTTAGGCGGCGTAAAATCTTGGTGATAAAGAATGATTTAGTTGCGTAGTTAGTAATGTATGTCTACAATTTAAGCTAGTTTTAATTAAAAAGTTTGTCTTTATGTTAACTAACATATGCATAAACTGTTTAAACATTAACGGAAATGGGACAAGAATTTGCTCCGGATGAAAATATTCATACAAGTTTACCAACTTCCGCGTGATAACAGACACATAAAAAACCAAAGAGTATCCAAATATATACGTTTGTGGTTTTTCATGATTTTTCATAATTTGATATTTTACTCTGATGGGTATGGAAAATAAAGACAATTGAGCCGCGCCATGACAAAACCAACATAATGCGTTTGCGACCAGCATTGATCCAAACCAGCTTGCGCATCCGTGTCGTCACCGATGAAGGGGGGATTTTATAGGCATAAAGTAAATGTATTTTTTTATTGTTCGTGTTATTTGCGCCTGTATTTAGAGTTTGGCTATGAGGCAGGGGGCGGTAGGAGGTGGTCTCTTGGAGGAAAAAGTAGACTTGAAGACAAATATATGTAATACTGTTTTGATTTGAAAAACGGTTTGACAAAGATAATTTAATATAATCAGATGGTTCATTGTAAGCAGATAAATAAATAAATAAATAAATAAATAAATAAATAGATAAATAAATAAATAAATAATAAATAAATAAATGGAAAACAAATGATGATAACAAAATAAATACATCATTATATCCTTCTTAATTTCAAATTGAATTTTATCGCAATTAGTAATAATATTTAAAAGTATGAAAACAAACCGAATTGCTTTATCTTTTATAAAATTCTATATATAAATTCGTTTCGTCTGTTAGTTTTTTCTGAGGGTTTTGCATATAGTTTGTACTAGTATTTCAAACATATACAGCCTTGTAGCAATGGCCATGCTTTTAACGAATAGTACACCAAACATCAGAACAGAACAGAACCCGAATTTTATTCATTTTTTTTTCTTCAAGTCGTGATCATTTCGCTCCTAATCCATTAAATATAATACAGTAAAATCTGTGAACAAGGACCACCCAAAAGATAGGAGGAACATGACCTTTACTGACAAGTGGTTTTTATTTGGAGGTTATTTTGTTTTGTTATATTTAATCAATTAAGGTTTGTCAAAAAGTGGTCTTTATATACATGGGTAGTTCTATTTTATAATAAGTGGTCTTTAACAAAGGTTTGGCTGTATATACATTATTGTAAATAACAGTTGTACATATGACAAAAGAAGGAATAGAATTCACATAAGGAAGAAAAAGGCAAACCTGAATTTTATAATGTTTTATTAATACTGGGTTTAGAGCAAGTTAGATGCTTATCAAATAAATGGGGGGAGGGATACGGGGTTAATTTTGCAAAACTTGAACTTATTGAGTTTTCCATAGCCCTGTATGGTTAATGGTTAAGCTATAAAGTCAAAAGAGTATCGTGTCGAACACTCAAAGTTAAAAAGCTTTTAATATGATTAATAATATGAAAAAAATATTTTGGGGGATTAGTCAGCGTACAATGTATGTAGTTCTCAGAACTCAAGCTAAACTGACGGCTGATTACTACATCTTTCTGGTCCTCCACGTGCCTTTTCGTATTTAAAAAATGATACTGCTGGGACCAGTGTTAAGGAGAGCGTAACGGTGCTAAGGTGGTCGTTGCAATATTCCTTGTGTCTTGTTCGACATTGTTTTCGATGGATCTGTCCTTTGCTCCTGACCATGTTGGTCCAATCCTTCCGGTGAGGCGTACTTTCTTTATGACAAATGATTTATGACTTCGAATCTACTGGTCAGTGATTCAAAAATCATGTGGGATAAGTAGTCACTTCAAGAGAATTGGTAATAACTGGTTATTTATCGAAGGAAACCAAGATACGAGTATGGCCAAAAGGGTGTTAAAAATCGGCATTAAAACAAAACAAATACAAGTCTATTCCGTAATGATTCAAAAATACCACAACCTGCATATCCGAACATCTTGACTTCCCCGGTTCTAACCATGACAAGTCCTTTACACAGATGTATAAAGGTTAAGTTTATTGCCAACAACTGAAACATTTACCCACTCGTGAGATTTGAACTTTGGGACCCGAAGCACAAAAAAGTGAAAAGTTGTCAAACATACAAAAATAGAATTTTGAACCTGGAGTACAGATTTAATACGATTTTAATAGAATTTCGTGATATTTTGTTTCCCAATGCCTCTAACACCATGAAACAACTGCAAAAAAGAGCTAGTTTGTAAGTTGGTTGTTATATCACATGTTAATCCCTCTATCACGCCTTAGTTTATAATTGTAATTAAAGCGGGGGAAAAGAAATGTGAAAATAAACAAATACTTTTGAGAATTTGTATCATTCGACTTTCGAATGTGTTAACATGGCTTGCTGGGACCGTGTCTTTTGCAGAAGGTGCACTAATGGTACAAGTATATGAAGTCATTTCAATCGGTTAAATTAAACGCTTTTATAACTAGAATCAGTTAAGCGCCTACTAACATGGAAAATAGGGATCAATTAAATTAAACGCCTTTTAAACTAGGATCAATTAAGCGCCTATACATGTATAACTAGAATATGTTTTTGTCAACAGTCGTAAGAATTATTGTTTTGATAACTTTGTCATTAAATGTATGTGTAGTTAAAAAGCATGTCTCCAGATTCAGCAGTTGGCCAGTGTCATATGTCAGGTGATAGAAATGAGCCGTTATCTTTGATGATGATTTAATAGATAGTAATTATTATAAATCACTATTATATTTATCAGAATTGATACGTCTCATACATTAATCATCATCATCATCATCATCATCATCATCACAACAACAACAACGAGACCATCATTATTATCATAAACATGATAACTACCATCATCATCATCATTATCTACAACAAAAAACATCAGAAACAACAAAAACATCATCATCATCAACATTAACATCATCACCATCAACAACAAGATCACCATCATCATAACCATAATCATCACGAACAACTTCAACAAGATCATCATCATGAACGCCGACAACACAATTATCATCATGAACAACAAGATCATCATCATCATCATCATCATCATCAATCATCATCGTATTCACCAAGAAGACATATAGGGGTAAATAATTATCACAATCTAAACGTACTTTGACAACTCGTCCAGTCGGTTTATTTAACTTCAAATTGTATCTTAAAGATAGCTTAAGAAAAAAATATATCCAAACCATTCCAAATTAGTGCATTCAATGCAATTAAGTTTGAGGTTTTCAAGTACCAAAAAAAGGACAATGTTTACTTACTTATTTGTAAGTAAATACTTACAAGACCTTGAGAATTTCGAGCAATATTACGGCGAGGAAGCGTAGGAATTTTGTCCGTTTTCGAGGGGTTTACAACCACTCTGGACCTTAAAATATAGATCAAGTTAATCTTTACCTGCTTTATTCTAATCGTTTTCTGCTTTTTGCATTTCCGCTTATTTACAAACCCAGGTAAAATCAGGATGCCGAGGTGATTTTATGAAGTTAAAGAAAGTCGCTATCAAAGTCCGCCTCGCTACACGACCATCTCAACTATGTAGAAGTATTATCAAAATATTTGTACTTACGTGTGAAAAACTCTGATAGATGAGGTATGTGCTTTGATTTTTAGCTACCCATGATATTTGAAGTGGCATTCCGTCGGGTAACTTTACCATGTGCGCCTGGTATGGGGTATATGAGAATACATGAACTGTTTTGTTTTTGTAAAGTGTTACCGGAAAAAACGTTCAAATACAGTGTACACGGGATGAAACAATGTCATTTAAAGGTCCTTAGTTAAGACATCAAAAGTCCTCACAAAAAGGAAGTTTTAAATACCCTAATTTATGCAGTTGTATTATTAAGTTTTACAATTTTCTTATTAATGAATAATTATTATGTGATATTTAACCCTTTTCTATAAATACAGAATTGATTTTCATCAAGTTTTATGAAATATGATAAATTTCATATCACACGATAAAAATAATTCCTGTATTGAATTTTGGTTTATACAGAATTTATTTTAGTTCGATTGTGTATAAGCTTATAGACACATTTTCGAATCCGTTCCTGGAACCAACAAGTACTGAGCAATGCGTGTAAAGTTTCTTGCTCAAGGAAACAACGACTTGCCCCTGACGGGGTTTGAACCCATGCGACTAGCGATCAAAGAAAAAATAAACATATAACGTAATATATCATAACTTATAAATATACTATTCTTTTGTTGTTGCTGCTGCTGTTATTCTTCTTCTTGTTGTTGTTTTTTGTTGCTGCTGCTGCTGCTGCTGCTACTGTATTATTAATTATAAGGTAACTATTAAGAGAGCATATAGATCACTCCAAACTGAAAGGTCCATTATGTCTCAGAAATGCTTTTATTTTATTTCTCAAAAGCTTTTTAATTTTGGTATACTTTACAGTGTCCAAAAAGTTACCCGCACCATCTTTTTCATCTGTAGCTTTTAGGCAATAAGTACAGTTATAGTGAATTAGTATTTTGTATGGAAGTCGCAATACTACTTTATTTAAATTTTGCTACTTTTAAGATAAATTATTTTACATTTATTACTACTTTCTTAAGGTAACAAGCATCTAACATTCTCTAAAACCATTATTTAAACATTATACAATTCAGGATTACCCTTTCTAAAGAAAGGTTTAATGTGTCTTCAAGCTTTTGATAGCCCAATTTCAATCAATCTTCGACCGTGAAGGTTCAATTCCGTAAGGGACCAGTTCATTTTTTTAAACTATCTACTTCCGGTATGCGCTTAAATGTAACACGACTGGCAATTGGGATCTTCAATAACGTTGCTTTTTGACCTTTATCCTGCTGGAATGTCAACACACTACTTATATACACTTTACTTACACCAACTAATAAACAGCGGAACAAAAGAACAAAAACAAGCTTGTTAATTTGCCATTATGTTTATGAAGTTGATAATGACCAGGCGGGTATAAATCATTTATTACTTTGTACCTATCGCACCACCTATTGAAACAATGTTCTAAAATGTACTCATATATATGATTGCGGTGGCTGAACTGTGCTCTTGTAAATTCAAGGTGGGTACTGTCGTGATCCGGAGTAAAAACTACCATTACCATCTATACATATTCTTGCATGAATCTGTGCAATCAGATATACAATAACGAAGAAGAAAACATAGCATAAATGGATAAAATCACGTGAGCACGCGCTATTGTTGCACGTTTTTGTATGTGTGATGCGGGTCGCCATTTAAAAAATAACTTACGGCAATGCAGGCGCAATAAGAAACATATAACTAACTGACATTTTTGTTTTAAATTGAAAATTGTTTTACATATGAAAATAAGCATTTCACACTTACACAAAATAATTATGATGGTCCAATGTATTTACAATGAAGATAATACTCATGATGATGATGAGGAGGATGATAATGATGATGATGATGAAAGAGAAGTTGACGTTGATGATGTTTATAATGATGATGATGAAAGAGAAGTTGACGATGATGATGTTGATAATGATGATGATGATGATGATGATGAAAGAGAAGGTGACGATGATGATGTTTATAATGATGATGATGATGATGATGATGAAAGAGAAGTTGACGATGCTGCTGTTTATGATGATGATTATGATGATGATGAAAGAGAAGACGACGATGATGATGATGAAATGATGAGTATGATGATGATGATTAAATAACAACAAATTAATGATGACCACAATAATACTTGAATATCTGTAATGTCTTTATTTTTTCGGAGGAAAAGAGAATAAAGAAAATGTTTCATTTGTAAATTTGAAGCTACCTTTTCTTTTACAACATTTCAGATGACGATGGTCAAGATAGAACATGTTTGGTCGTCTAATTTATTATTCTTTAATGATTAAACTTATCGTCACTTATTGGTAAATGAGAAATTCGGATACACCCACTCACCGGTGTTTTCCATTTGCATTACGGAATGTAGATGTAATTTATGAACTAGACACGTTTGTTAAAACCACAAGAATGTTTGCGTTAATTATTATATGGCAATAGTACACACTCAACAAACATAAATAGCCAGGTTGAAGTTCTTTGAAGATAAAAGGCTGATAATTGGATCAACATAAATAAACAAATGTTTACCACAATGTGGTTAAAAGAATAATGTATCTGATGACGCGCTGGATTAAAGTTTTGAAACGTTACTTGTTCCGAAATTCATACTGAGGGATGTTGCACTTTTTCATTATCCCTCATGTACAGACTCAATCAAACCTAGTCTGTAATTTTGCTGTTTTTAATGCTTCCGAGGGATCGATATTAATACATCACAACAGCAGGTGTCAAGTGCTGTGTGGCAGCCGTAAAAAATGCCCCGTACTTCACTTCAGTGTTGTTATATTTTTCTGGTCATTCGGGATCATTGAGTCCAGTACTTTTAAGTGTTGAGAATTGAGAGCCGCTCAAGTCGTTGCTAGGGGACGTGAGGGATGTTGCAGTTTTTTTATTATCCCTCATGTGCAGACTCAATCAAACAGAGTCTGCATTTTTCATGTTATTATAAAGTTTTTAATGCTTCCGAGGGATCATGCACTTTCTTACCAGATATGTGTTTGAATATAATTTATCTCAGCATGATTTTTAAGAAGTGAAACATATATCAAAGACTCTCCAGTCCGCTGGTTTTTAACCGTGTCACATATGAAATTAAGGCCTATCATTATTAACTTGATTGAACTTCAAATCACCACCGACATCATTAGCAAGATCACTATTATCACCACCATCATCAGCAGCAGCACCACCACCATCAACATCATCACTATCACCATCATCACTATCATCACCATCATTACCTTCATCATCATCATCATCATCATCATCATCATCATCATCATCATCATCATCATCAACACCACACCATCACCGATACCATCATTATCACGATCGTTATTATTACCTTCGAAGGATGAATAAGGGTATATAAAACAAAGCTGAGCATAAGTTGTTTCAAAGTTTATTTTATATTTAACAAACCTTAAAAACAGTAAGCAAATTCAAAAAGACTTTTCAGTGTCTATTGGTTCCAAGTCAAAAAGAATCTTGGAGAAAAATGAAATTCGAATTAACGAAAGATTGATCTATTGCTAGAACTTCATTTAAATACTGGGGTGCGGCGGGGTGCGAAAATTTCAAGCTCAGGACACAAATCCCCGTATTTAAATGTCAGGGAACAGTGTTATGCCTGGTACCCGAGCTCAAGCACAATAGCCCTATGAAGTAAACCGAGTATTTGTCCATGATTGTGCCGAAGACGATCTGTTGTCAGCATGGACTATATTCTTATATACAATATAAGTACAGATGCACTTTCGTCAAACATGAATAACAAGTACTGAATGTCTACATGTGATTAAAATACCGGAAACACACTCGCTTGACCCGGATGATCAGGCTCTATGTTATATATACAGAGTACTTGATTAAATTTACTTTTTGTCCATCCATGGATAAAAAGATAAAAGCTAGGTTTAACATAATAAAATTTCATAACTGTTAAGATATAGCTGATATATATTGCTAAATAGTTCTGATGTTGATTGAAAGAAAAGTGCTTAAAATTATAAAATGAGTTATGGGGACTGCTAGAAAGTGTTTTTAGTCATCTGCAAGTTAGCAGTTAACACAATAGTGTCAAAAGCTTGCATGTGGTTTTATTTACTAGTATCAGCCTGTTTTGTTATCTAAGGTTGCCTAATTCATACTAATTTCATTATGTTCGACGGAAGGCTGTCGGAAGACACACCCCTCTTTTTAAAACGCCCGAGAACACAGTTATCTTTCCTTGTCTTCGGGCTCAAGTACCAGAAGTCAGAGAAACAAGCTAAAGCATCATGTACAGTGAGCAGTCAATTTACTTTATTAAAAAGCATGGTACGACTGAAAAGAAGGTCCCAACGTCTGAATAAATCAAATAAGCTCTTATGGTATTATATAAGTCAGTTGTTATCAAGCCCCCACCTTTAAGATGTTGGTCAGTGTTTTACTTTCCGTCCTTTTTTATGTCTTTCTTTTTTAATCTATCTTAAGCGCTCAAATAGCGGGAGGTCATCCAACTAGTAGTACGGTGGCGATATGTGGGTATAGTACAATCTGAGTGTCCCCGCATTAAGGTGCTCTTTGCTTTGGTGGCAGTGGTTACTTTCTCGTATTTTTCGTGTTCTCGCCTTGCAAAAGCAAAAGTACGGCAATGCACAAACCAGCCACCATACTTTACAAAAGTAATCCGATGACCAAAAAAAAAGAATAAAATTAAAGTTTCATCTGTTCCCTAGGGATAAGGGCCAAAGTTACAATCGACTGATGAATTCAATGCAATTCGTATACATTCGAAGCTGATGTTTATTAAATAAATACCATACATATCATGTGGTTCGTGACTACCAAATCTTTCAATATCTATTTACTAAGATTAAAGTTTAGACTGTATTACTCTCGGATTTAGATATGCATCAAACTATATTGTTTGTTTATGTTATTAGTTAATCCACAACATCCGTCTTATCGTTTCTATAAACAAGAAAATAGAAACTTGATTTAAGTGATTACCTAAAGCAAAGTCTTATATTGTAGAAGTCAAACCGAAATATTTTAGAGCTGAGTTCATGAAAGGTGAACATAATTTAAATTTTAATCCAAATTGTTTGATGAAGAATTATCGTTCTTACTCTCTTGAAACATCAAATTAATATTATTTAGGTAGTTGGCAAAAACAAGAAGTTTCTTGTTTTCATTAAAGACTTTTAAAAACGTATGAATGAATTTATTCAGTACAGCAGACGTAAATATACTTGTAAACGAATTTTTCATAGTCCTTTCGGAATACCTCACCGATCATCGATAATAAATGACGGTATGGAACGAAAAGTTGCACTGGTCATTACCTCGTGACAGTCTAGAATATTTCTTGACGTCATATCCTAGTATGTCATGAAATAAGCGTCGCAATGACTAGGATTACAAAAAAAAAAGATCACTATTACAGTCATGATGACGGATAAGATACAGTTCATCAAGGGACGCAACCTGACTCACAATTGTGTCCCTTTATATATCAAATAATACAAAAAAAGTTACTGTATGCTTCAATGGACATTATTAGTTATAATAAAATTCAGAAACCTTTTTATGACAATAATATTTTAACAATAAAGTCGATGCCTGAGCAGATAATAATAATAATAATAATAATAATAATAATAATAATAATAATAATAATAATAATAAATAAATAAATAAATGAATAAATAAATAATAATAATAATAATAATTTATAATAATAATAATAATAATAATAAAACACACGAAAATAACAGAAAAAAACACATAACAAGACAATACAAAACAAAACAAGACAGGACAAAAACAAACAAACAGACATAGAAACAAACACAAACAAACAAACACAAAACAAACAAAAACAAAACAAACATATAAACGAACACACACACACGTAGTTTCTTTTTTCTTGTACTCTGAAAAAGAGAGAACGGTATATGGTATTTAACAAAATACTGGCTTTAAAGAAACGATCAGTTTTTCATGCACGTATTTATTAAATATTTTTTATATTTCAAAGATCAGTTTTTGAATACGCGTAATAAATACAATAACAAATATTTTTTTAAGGAATGCGATCCTAAAAAGCTCAGAGAGTATAGCAGTTACCGAGTAGTTCAACTATATACCCCTTGATCTTTAGATCTAGAGCGAGGGTACAATCCTAATTCAAGTCACTATGATAACTGCATATGACATACATGTACAAAGAAAGTTTAAATTTTAGCTTTAGTTTTAAAATTTATCATTAATAACATTTTTAAATTCAGAATAATATTGCAAAAAGCATAACGGAGTTTACATAGAGTAACTTTATCATTTGAAACTTATATAATTTGATTCACTAAAATAATATGTGTCTTACCTTACACGCTTACAGGTGGAAGACCATCATCAATGACGTCATATCCGGTTATACCAAATGCTTCTGTAAAAAAAGATGATTTCATGAGCTCACTGTCTTAATTGCTCATGTACGTGAGTAAATAAGTGTGAAACAGAGCTTTTGATTCAATGCACAGACTGACAGAAATTTTCCTTGATCGACTGGTCACATAATTTGTTTCATTTTACACGAAAAGTTGGGATGTTATCTTCAACAATTGAACTGTATTCTCTATGGGTAAAAAGAATGGTTTGTCAAAGCAACAAAAATTCTTACCCTTGAATTCTTTGACAGTTCTAGGAGCTCTTATAGCAGATTGGTTGATGTCAGCATCTGTCATAATATTTGTCAAGCTCTCCGTAACAGCCATATCAGCAATTTCTGTCAAATAAAATATTCCATGTAGACTTCAAAGTGTAATACTCACAATTAAAACAAGAATAATCTTTACAAAACAATAATTCTTTACAAAAAAATATTTGGCCGTGTTCAACGTGTATCAACCGTTTCTGAGTACCTGTCCGAAAAGTAGGGATAGCAATCAGGCCGTGAACTTTACCAGGTTCTTGTCCGACAAGTACCGGGAATAGGATGGCAAATAGACTGTAAAGTTACCGGAAGTCAAGGAGTAAAGCTGGAAACATTACGACATCATATGGCGTACAATAGTAAACGTTGTATATCAACAGATAAGACTGGCAAAATTTGTGAAGTCGTCATTTGATTGACTGTGATTGGTTAATCAGATTGTTAAGATGTGAACAGCGGAGAGATTTAAGATTTTATATAAAAGGTCCCGCCAAAAGGTAAAAGCCGCCTGTAGCTGTGTTATGTATTTATTTCCGGTCATTTTTGTCGCAAAAACAGAACCATTACATTGAACTGGCAGCGAGTTGACAGGCAAAATGTTATAACTAGGCTCATTTCCTGCGCCTTGCTTGCTACGGACGTTGTTAAGCAACTATATAACTTACGGCTGATGATACTGGAGGACAATGAAATGTTGTCGTCTGCTGGCTTCACGGTTACGGTCGTTGTGTTGCTAGGCAACTCCTGTCTCAGAGTGTCGGCTGCCTTGTTAATGATGCGTGTCACGAATTCTACAACTGAAAAAAAAAATCTTTACAATTTATCTAATGAATTTTATACATAGCGTCACATATTACGACATTAGATAAAGGCACATTATGTCTAAAATAAATGACAAACATTATTTTATAATGTAGTAATAATGGAATAATGGATGTAGAGCATTAGCTAAATGCACATTATGTCTAAAAAATGACAAACATCATTTTATAATGTAGTAATAATTGAATAATGGATGTAGAGCAAGTTAGATGCTTACCTCCTGGAAAGAATAGTGCGTGAAGTAAAAATAATTCACTAAATAAGGGTAGTCAGTCTGGTGTTTTGACTTCAATATGATACTTACTCACTGTAACTATAATAATTGCAAAAAATCTAAAGAAGCTATCTTTAAAAAAAAACTGTAAAAAACACATTAAAATTTAAAAAAAAAGTTTCTGAGAAAAAAATAAATAAAGCATTTTCGGACTAAATCGACCTTTAATAGGAGTAATTGTTGTTGTTGTCTTACACAGTATCAGTATGTCTGTGAATTATACTTCCGGATTTAAAGTACATGTACATTCAATTTCGACAATGAACGCAGCATTCAAATACACTTATATGAGTGAAAGTCGATTTTTTCAGCTTTGTGGCCCAATTCTTAAAATATAATTTTATTTTTTAGAACTTTATAAAAAATATTTACTATAAGTAATGAAACTGTAAACAAATATAGTAGACCAAACACATGACTGTATTTACCAAGTATGTCGTCTGCCATGCTCTCATCGTCTGCTGCGGTCCCTGTCAGTGTTCTAATTTTAGAATCAACAGCCTCGTCTGGAGAAAAGGTATGTGTTTTTGGATTTTTATTCAAGATTAATTAACCTAATTTTTGTTGCTTCAATTTTTATTTGTGTGAAAGAATTAACAGAATCAAAGACAGAAATGCTAAATAATCATTAAAATTTTTGCATAGTGGTTTTCTAATATATTAGTATGACCACTCATTCAATGTCAAGTGGTGCTTCAAAATTCTGCTGTTTTATTTATTTTTTAAAGCAAATGCAGGTAGCTAATATTTGTGAATAACTGCAGAAAGAAAACACAATGTACAAAAGAATCTATGTACAAAATAAATAAATCATGACTTTACCATTCTTTGATGACATGTTTTGAGGAACGACTTTGGTTGACTTGCTGGCAATCTTACAGACGACCATGTCGGCAGTACCTGTTTCATTTAACAGGGTGTCTGGGTCAAGGGTCTTGCCTCTTCTTGCATAGTATCTTTGGCGCATGCGGTTTCGAAATCTTGCAAACTGCAAAAGAGGCAATGTTCTTTTCTGGTAAAACATTTACCCCTGCCATCCTTAATATCATAAATAGACAGGTCTATCGTTCACTTTGGACAAAACCATTGATCATTTTAAGGGATATTTTCAAAAATGTACTTAATGAAAAGCAAACAGTACAGATCATGATCAGACGACCCATATTTACGGACTAATCTTGGTCTGCACTGATCGTCTGCGTATATTCTGTAGACGGCTGCAGTTAAATACCTGTCTACTTCCAAATTTTAAAACTCATTTTTAATAATAATAATAATATTAATAATAATAATAATAATATATTATTATTATTATTATAATTAATGATTCCATTAATTATGCACATGATTCCATTAATTATGCACAGAAATCACAATTTATTATCTTGATATAATGTTAAAAAAAATGTTATTTTATAAACGTTAATTTTTTCTGAAAAAGACTAAACGTCGAAAGCTAAAGAAAAGCGTTTGTTTTCATTGAATTGACTATATCTTAATATACTGTAATGTTCAAATTCTTGAATGCCTACTCACCCTTTCGTTGCAAGACTTCTTTAAACTTATGAGCCAAACGAAACAGCCTCGATTTTCACTAGCCATTAATGTTCCATGTTTTAATGATTTATTAACAGCTGGTTTTATCTTACGCACGCAATATGACGTTGCTAATGAGAAGCGTCAACTTCTACTGTGACGTCACAACGTTGCATGTTTATGCCTACCGTTAAATCCAAACATCACCGAATACTCGTTAACAACGGGATAATTTTAAACATTTGGAATACCTTGGGCGGCATTTTTAGTTTTTATTCTAAGTTGCTGAGTTGTTCAAGCGAGGCATTTAAAAATATGCCAATTGGTTTAAACATATTTCATTTATCACATAAGAACATATTTACAAACAATACAAAGGGGATTAGAGTGGAAGCAACTTCATGCTTATTGAAATCTTGTTCCGAATTATGCCAATTACCAAATGAATAACTTATTTTTCGGAAGTTTGACAGTAAGAGTCAAAATGTTGCAAAAGTTGGCACAGATTTGACAGGTCAAGGCCAATTTAATATGTTCAAATGATCGAGCGATTATTATTTGTGGGCTAATTACATCATTGCGTGACTTGAAAAAGTATTCAACATGATTATTTAAGAAGTTTGTAATCAGATCAAATCAGAAACAAATTTGCGAAATTATTGCAAGTTAGGAAGTTTCGAATAATCATATGTGAAGCAGAATTACTATATGTTTCAATTCTCGATAATGTTTAGAGAAACACGTCTACTGTAAATATCTTCATTATTATTATGTTATTATATTATGGTTATTTTCAGTCAAAATTCACGTGAAGTAAATCTTGCACAGGGTCAGAAATTTGTAAGTATGCTCCTTTGGATGTTGACTATGAATCCATAACATTGATTTACTCGAAAACAGTTGGGATATGTTAAAAGTAGATGAATACTTACCGTCCGTCAATTGTGTTTCGTGCGCCGACATGTATATACTGGTACAGCTGTCGACGCTTGAACTGCTGTCTGCCCATTTGATTGTACGGTGTGATCCAGGCAAGGCGAATTTACATCCAGGCATTGCGAATTGACATCAAGACAATGCGTAGTAACATCCAGGCAATGTGAAGTGTTATCGCAACGATGCGAAATGACATCCAGACAATGCATAGTGACATAGCGACAATGTAAAGTAACATCCAGACAAAGCGAAGTGACATCGCGACAATGCGAAGTGACATCGCGACAATACGATACGATCTTGAATGAAGAAATTATAAATGCCGCGATAAGGGCACCGTGTGCAATTGCCTCCGATTTCCCTGCGCGGCGTGCACGACGCTCGGAGGGAATAGGTCACACCAGATGGGTGACCTTATTATGTCACTTAGCTGGTGTGACCTAACCAACGGTGAAGGGTGGGGCCCTACAAAGAGCTGCTCTCCCGGAAGAGGTGCCTTTCCTCCTATTGTCTACAGCATTTAAGACGCGAAGAATTGGGTCCTAGAGACGAAAGACCGCATGAGAAGACCTCCGTTGCGCACATTGAAGGCGAACTAAGTCCTCCGTTGCAGGCTCTACGACCAGCGACGTAACAGAGGCCGATAGTCTGGGACATACGGCAAAGCCGGTGCCCAATATAAATAAAACTAAAAACACATAACACGTGTGCAATTAGATGTTTTTTATATACGATAGATATCTTAACAATTACTCCGTCCGTTACATCCGTCTTATCGTTCCTATAAACAAGAAAATAGAAACTTGATTTAAGTGATTGCTTAAAGCAAATTCTTATATTGTAGAAGTCAAGCCAAAATATTTTAGAGCTGAGTTCATGAAAGGTGAACTTAATTTAAATTTTAATCCAAATTCTTTGATGAAGAATTATTTATCTTACTTTCTTAAACATCAAATTAATATTATTTAGGTAGTTGGCATATAAAAAGAAATTTCTTGTTAAAAACATATGAATGAATTTGCATTTGTACAGCAGACGTATATATACTTGTAAAAGAATTTTTCATACTCCTTTCGGAATACCTCACCGATCATCGATAATCCGAAGGTTGACGGAAAGGGAAGAAAGGTTGCAATGGTCATTACCTCGTGACAGTCCGGAATATTTATTTCCTGACGTCATATCTTAGTGTGTCATGAATTAAGCGTCGCAATGAGGATTACAAAAAAAGACAAGAAAAGCATTGATGCAAAGCATCAAAGGGCGTCCAAGCAAGAAATGCAGAAAGTGAAGATGAACTAGTAGACATATGATGACAAGATATTCTTATAAACTTTTCAATGGTTAATTTGTTTTTACCAGAATGAACGGACGAAAGACATTGTTCATTATGAACTTTGATTGGCCTGCTAGAGATTAGAATATTACTTGTTATTTCTTTATGATCGTGATTTTAAATAGCAACGGATATACATGTTTACGTTCATTTATAATTCATATGTGTAACGCATGATCAACACCTTGTGGAATTGTCTCTTATAATGTTATCGCTATTAGCGAAGACCCCCTATTAAGGTATCTGTTCACACTTAGTAAAAATATGACACTGGTTATATTACCATGTTGATCATGTTGAGCATAATTGTTTATTATACAATAATTGTAATAATTATCTATTTTAATATAAAAAAAAAGATTTTATGAATATTGTTTTCCTCTCTTTTTTGTGTTTTATGTGCTATTTTAATACTGAGTTTTTACGTTTACTACTCTTTTTTATCAAAATTGTAAAATAAATTTTAAGAATTCAATTGTCATATTGACCGACGATTATGAATCAAAACTTAAGTGGAAAAAGTCAGTAAATTATTCTTAATCTTTCAATATATAATACTATGTATTGTTTATTCTTAAACAATGTACATGTACATTTGTATTTTTCTTTTTCATTTTTTAAATTATCAATCAATTGAATAATTCATAAAATCTAATTTGTAACTTTGAATAATTCCTCGGCATCTTTACTAAATACGAATAACAAATTAAATAAAATGTTTCAAAGTTGATAGTGTCATATTAATACCGTAAAAATGTACCTTTTGCTCAATTATTGCAAATATTTATTGTTTTTATCTCATAAAGATAAAATGAAACATGCTATTGTTGTTGTTGTTGTTTTTTTTCGAATTGTATGTTATGTATAATAATGAGTTCATCTGTGTTTATTAATTATTGTAACCAAACTAAGTGACACACATTCATTATGGAAAAAAGCTTATTTATCTGTAAAATATTTGTTCTGTTCTGTAACGATATCAAACATCTACTCCAAAACCGTGAGAGACCGGACAATAAACGTCACTAGTAAATCCCGGTCAAAATAGACCGGGAGAGACCGGGAATTACCGATAGACGTACATCCCTCTATAAATAGATTTGCGGAATGTTTAGGTCATCAACTCATCATTATATTTTAACATACCATAATAACCCACTGTGTACTACAAAATGATAAATAAAAAAAACGAAGAGACGGAAAAGGTTATTTCATGCATTGTGAAATTCTCCAGTTCGCTATTCATTGTTCATATCGAGACATTTTTTTTAATCAAGCACCCTCATACCGATCGGAATGATCGGCTTTTATTATGTGGTCATAATAAAAGGCTCGAGAAGTTGCTGTCGCCCATTCACAAAATCTGATTTCATTCCATAAGGGCGCCGCGCTTCGGCGCGGACGCCAATAAACAATTCACGACATCGCGCCATATTGCTTTACAAGGAAAATGGTTTCCTGCGGGGAACATTTTTAATGATATAAATTATTTCATGCATTGTGAAATTCTCCAGTTCGCTATTCATTGTTCATATCGAGACATTTTTTTTAATCAAGCACCCTCATACCGATCGGAATGATCGGCTTTTATTATGTGGTCATAATAAAAGGCTCGAGAAGTTGCTGTCGCCCATTCACAAAATCTGATTTCATTCCATAAGAGCGCCGCGCTTCGGCGCGGACCCCAATAAACAATTCACGACATAGCGCCATATTGCTTTACAAGGAAAATGGTTTCCTGCGGAGAACATTTTTAATGATATAAATTATTTCATGCATTGTGAAATTCTCCAGTTTGCTATTCATTGTTCATATCGAGACATTTTTTTTTAATCAAGCACCCTCATACCGATCGGAATGATCGGCTTTTATTATGTGGTCATAATAAAAGGCTCGAGAAGTTGCTGTCGCCCATTCACAAAATCTGATTTCATTCCATAAGGGCGCCGCGCTTCGGCGCGGACGCCAATCACTATTACAGTCATGATTAATAAAAAACGGATGACGGATATGATACATTGCTTAATAATTTGTTCATCAAGGGACGCAACCTGACAATTAGTCGTAAATCAGTTTTCACAATTGTGTCCCTTTATATAGCAAATAATACAAAAAAGTTACTGCATGCTTCAATGGACTTTATTAGTAATAATAAAATTCAGAAACTTTTTTTTATTTCATGCTTTCCAGTGTTTTATTGTAATATATCAGATGATTATATTCTGATAAACCACTAGTGAAATTTATAAAATATAATTTTCACTGTAGCCGGACTATATCTGAATGCGGATGAAAAGAAAATCAAAACTGAATGGAATAACAGGCAAAAATAAATGCCGTCATGCGTAAATTTTACTTCTTTCGGAAAAGAAAGTCGATGTCACCATACATTATGTTAAAAATGTAACAACATTAGAGAAATTTAACAGAACTATATTTCAAACTTGTTGATGTGACGTCAAAATGTAATGACGTCACAAAGGAGAATGCGCGACGTTACGCGGCAAAATCAATAAAAATTACTTAAAACGCATGAAATAAAAAGAAAATTTATTTGTTTTACATATAAGATTTATATAGATTTCATTCGTGAACACCAGCTATTATATTTTCACTCGTGGCTACGCCACTCGTGAAAATATTGCATCTGGTGTTCACTCAGTGAAATTATATTTCAATCTTACATGCAAAACCAACAAATATCCTCTATATAACAATACTATTTTAACAATAAAGTCGATGCCTGAGCAGATAATAATAATAATTATAATAATAATAATGATAATAATAATGATAATATTAATATTATTAATAAAAATAATAATAATAATAATAATAATAATAATAATAATAATAATAATAATAATAATAATAATAATAATAATAATAATTAAACACACGAAAATAACAGAAAAAAACACATAACAAGACAATACAAAACAGAACAAGACAGGACAAAAACAAACAAACATAAAACAAAACAAACAAAAACAAAACAAACACAGAAACAAACACACACACGTAGTTTCTTTTTTCTTTTACTCTGAAAAAGAGAGAACGGTATATGGTATTTAACAAAGAAACGATCAGTTTTACATGCACGTATTTATTAAATATCTTTAATATTTTTAAAGATCAGTTTTTGAATAAGCGTAATAAATACAATAACAAATAATTTTTTAAGGAGTGCGATCCTAAAAAGCTCCAAGAGTAAAGCAGTTACCAAGTAGTTTAACTATATACCCCTTGATCTTTAGATCTAGAGCGAGGGTAGAATCCTAATTCACGTCATTATGATAACTGCATATGACATACATTTACAAAGAAAGTTTAAATTTTAGCTTTAATTTTGAAATTTATCATAAATAACATTTTTAAACTCAGAATAATATTGTAATAAGCATAACGGAGTTTACATAGATTGACTTTATCATTTGAAACTATGATATAATTTGGTTCAATAAAATAATATGAGTCTTACCTTACACGCTCACAGGTGGAAGACCGTCATCAATGGCGTCATATCCGGTTATACCAAATGCTTCTGTAAAAAAAAGATTATTTCATGAGCTCACTGTCTAAATAGCTCATGTACGTATGTAAATAAATGTGAAACATAGCTTTTGATTCAATGCATAGACTGACAGAAAATTTTTCCTTGATCGACTCGTCACATATTTTGTTTCATTTTACACCACGAGTTGCGAAGAATGGTTTGTCACAAGAAAAATGTATCTTACCCTTGAATTCTTTGACAGTTCTAGGAGCTCTTATAGCAGATTGGTTGATGTCAGCATCTGTCATAATATTTGTCAAGCTCTCCGTAACAGCCATATCAGCAATTTCTGTCAAATAAAATATTCCATGTAGACTTCAAAGTATAATATTGACGATTAAAACAAGAATAATCTTTACAAAAAAAAATAATTGTCCGTGTTCAACCTGTATCAACCGTTCCTGAGTACCTGTCCGAAAGGTAGGGATAGCAATCAGGCCGTAAACTTTACCGGGTTCTTGTCCGACAAGTACCGGGAATAGGATGGCAAATAGACCGTTAAGTTACCGGAAGTCAAGGAGTAAAGCTGGAAACATTACGACATCATATGGCGTACAATAGTAAACGTTGTATATCAACAGATAAGACTGGCAAAATTTGTGAAGTCGTCATTTGATTGACTGTGATTGGTTAATCAGATTGTTAAGATGTGAACAGCGGAGAGATTTAAGATTTTATATAAAAAGTCCCGCCAAAAGGTAAAAGCCGCCTGTAGCTGTGTTATGTATTTATTTCCGGTCATTTTTGTCGCAAAAACAGAACCATTACATTGAACTGGCAGTGAGTTGACAGGCAAAATGTTACAACAAGGCTCATTTCCTGCACCTTGCTTGCTACGGACGTTGTTAAGCAACTATAAAACTTACGGCTGATGATACTGGAGGACAATGAAATGTTGTCGCCTGCTGGCTTCACGGTTACGGTCGTTGTGTTGCTAGACAACTCCTGTCTCAGAGTGTCGGCTGCCTTGTTAATGATGCGTGTCACAAATTCTTCAACTGAAAAAAAAATTCTTTATCTAATGAATTTAATTCATCGCGTCACATATTACGACATTACCTAAAGGCACATTATGTCTCCGGAAATTAATACATATATTCTTCTTAAAAAAAAATGACAAACATCATTTTATAATGTAGTTATAATGGAATAATGAAACTAGAGCAGGTTAGATGCTTACCACCTGGAAAGAATAGTGCTTGAAGTAAAAATAATTTGCAATAAATGTAGCAAAGGGAAGTCAGTCTGGTGTTTTGACTTCAATAAATGATACTGACTCACTGTAACTATAATAATTGCAAAAAATCTAAAGAAGCTATCTTTAAAAAAAAAAAATAAAGCATTTTCGGACTAAATCGACCTTTAATACGAGTGATTGATATTGTTGTCTTGCACAGTATCAGTATGTCTGTGAATTATACTTCCGGATTTAAAGTACATGTACATTCAATTTCGACAAGGAACGCAGCATTTAAATACACTTATATGAGTTAAAGTCGATTTTTTTCAGCTTTGAAGCCCACTTCTTAAAATATAATTATATTTTTTAGAACTTTTAAAAAAATATTTACTATAAGTAATGAAACTGTAAACAAATATAGTAGACCAAATACATGACTGTATTTACCAAGAATGTCGTCTGCCATGCTCTCATCGTCTGCTGCGGTCCCTGTCACTGTTCTAATTTTAGAATCAACAGCCTCGTCTGGTAAAAAGGAATATGTTTTTGGTTGAATTTTATGCAAGATTACAACCTATTTTTGTTGCTTCAATTTTATTCGTATTAAAGAATTGACAGAATCAAAGACAGGAAGGCGAACATGATCGTAAAAGTTAATTTTGTGCATTTTTATCTGTGATAGATTTTGAAGAACATGTAACAGTAATGGGCTGAGGAAATGTGTGTTAACCAGGGCCTTCTTAATTTACCATTTGTGTCTTTTTGCATAGGGGTTTTCTAGTATTTTTGTATAATCACTCATTTAAGTGCTTCAAATTTCTGTTGTTTTTTTTATAGTTTTAAAAGCAAATACAGGTAGCTAATATTTGTGCATAACTGCAGAAAGAAAACACAATGTACAAAGTAAATAAATTATGACTTTACCATTCTTTGATGACATGTTTTGAGGAACGACTTTGGTTGACTTGCTGGCAATCTTACAGACGACCATGTCGGCAGTACCTGTTTCATTTAACAGGGTTTCTGGGTCAAGAGTCTTTCCTTTTCTTGCATAGTATCTTTGGCGCATGCGGTTTCGAAATCTTGCAAACTGCAAAAGAGACAATGTTCTTTTCTGGTAAAACATTTACCCCTGCCATCCTTAATATCATAAATAGACAGGTCTATCGTTCACTTTGGACAAAACCCTTCATCATTTTAAGGGATATTTTCAAAAATGTACTTAATGAAAAGCGAATAGTATAGACTATGATCAGACGACAAATATTTACCGACTAATCTTGGTCTGCAGTGATCGTCTATGATCAGACGACACATATTTACCGGTGTATGGACATAATCCCCTTCAGAAAAAAAACCCTTCATGTATTTGTGTTTATCTGGACATAATCCCCTCCATGGGTGAACATAATCCCCTTCATGTGTGAAATTTTGAAGTGGACAAAATCCCCTTCATTGCCAACAATTATTGGCTAATAGAAATGTTTTTCAGACTAATAAATTTAAAAAAATTAAAGAAATTGCCTAATCAAAAAATGTGTAATGCAGTTGATAATTTACCATAATTTTAATGAAAACTTCTAAACTAAATAAATGTTAACTATTGATACATGATTATAAATAATAAAACAAAAGTACAGTATTCATCAATTTTTATGAAGCATAATAATACATTAGAAACCTATGAAACAAGGGGATTTTGTCCGGGTAGTGAAGGGGATTTTGCCCAGCCTTGCAAAAACATGAAGGGGATTATGTCCACCCATGAAGGGGATTTTGTCCAGGTAGGTGAAGGGGATTTTGTCCGAAGGGGATTATGTCTGACTAATCTTGGTCTGCAGTGATCGTCTAGAACAATTCTGTAGACGGCTGCAGTTAAATACCTTTCTACTTCCAAATTTTAAAACTCATTTTAATAATGATAATAATAATAATAATAGTAATAATAATAATAATAATAATAATAATAATAATAATAATAATAATTTATTATCTTAATATAATGTTAAAAAAAAATGTTATTTTATAAACGTCAACTTTTTCTGAAAAATACTAAACGTCGAAAGCTAAAGAAAAGCGTTTGTTTTCATTGAATTGACTATATCTTAATATACTGTAATGTTAAAATTCTTGAATGCCTACTCACCCTTTCGTTGCAAGACTTCTTTAAACTTATGAGCCAAACAAAACAGCCTCGATTTTCACTAGCCATTAATGTTCCATGTTTTAATGATTTATTAACAGCTGGTTTTATCTTCCGGACGCAATATGACGTTGTTAATGAGAAGCGTCAACTTCTACTGTGACGTCACAACTTTGCATGTTTATGCCTACCGTTAAATCCAAACATCACCGAATACTCGTTAACAACGGGATAATTTCAAACATTTGGAATACCTTGGGCGGCATTATTAGTCTTTATACTAAGTTGCTGAGTTGTTACTTAAAGCGAAGCATTTGAAAAATATGTCAATTACCAATAACATATGAGCCGCGTCACGACAAAACAAACATAGTGTGTTTGCGACCAGCATCCGCGCAGTCTGATCAGGATCCATGCTGTTCGCTATCAGTTTCCCTACTTGTAATAGGGTTTGTAAGCGATGCGCGGATGCGCAGGCTGGTCTTGATCCATGCTGGTCGCAAACCCATTATGTTGGTTTTGTCGTGATGCGGCTCATATATTTCAGAAGCAAAAAGTTGCAAAAGTTGGCACAAATTTGACACGTCAAGGCCAATTTAATATGTTCAAATGATCGAGTGATTATAATTTGTGGGCTAATTACATCATTACGTGACTTAAAGAATATAAAAACATGAATATTTAAGTAGTTTGTAATAAAATCAAATAAGGAATAAACTTTTTGCGAAATCATTGCCAGTAAGCAAGTGTTATAATGATAATAATAATAAAATCTTTATTTATAGAAGGTAACATACAAAGTTCACAGTAAGAAGTTTACTTATTTTCAGTATGGCCTTCTGTCGAATGATAATAAGGGAAGCAGAGTTACTGTATGTTTCAATTCTTCATAATGTTAAGAGAAACACTACTAAATATCTTTATTATTTCTCTTGAGAGGTTTCAAACGCACAGCACTGTAACACCGCACTTTGGGGTCCAACGCACTTTGGGGTTAAAATCGAGAAATTGACTACATATCAACGCACTTTGGGTCTAAAGGTGTCATCTCAGTTCTGCTTAAATACTGAGTACTGACTTATTTTCGATCTGCGACATTGAAATATTTGAGGTGTAGTTCAAAGTGGCGGTCAATACTTTATAAAAGTTTCATTAATTTTACCACTTGAAATATCTAAAATTTGTGTTCATATAACAAAATTACGGTGACATAAAAGTGACGTTTGCATTTTTTTTAGCTCACCTGACCACGAAGTTGTCAAGGTGAGGTATAGTGATGGGGCTATGTCCGGCGTCCGGCGTCGTGCGTCGTTCGTCGTTCGTCGTCAACAATTGGGTTGTTAACAGTCTAGCAGTCACAGTTTTGATTGGATCATCATCAAACTCTGTCAGAATGTTTGTCTCAATGAAATACAGATCGAGTTCGAAAATGGATTATCTCGGGTCAAAAACTAGGTCACAGGAGCTAAAAATAGAAAAAGCTTGTTAACACTCAAGAGGCTGCAGTTTTCATCCAAATATTCTGGAAATTTGTCAGGAAGGTTGTTTTGATGATATCTAGGTCAAGTTCGAAGATGGGTCATCTACGGTCAAAAACTAGGTCACTGGAGCTAAAAATAGAAAAAGCTTGTTAACACTCTAGTAGCTGCAGTTTTCATCCAAATAATCTGGAAATTTGTCAGGAAGGTTGTTTTGATGATTTCTAGGTCAAGTTCGAAGATGGGTCATCTCCGGTGAAAAACTAGGTCACAGGAGCTAAAAATAGAAAAAGCTTGTTAACACTCTAACAATTGGGTTGTTAACAGTCTAGCAGTCACAGTTTTGATTGGATCATCATCAAACTTTGTCAGAATGTTTGTCTCAATGAAATACAGATCGAATTTGAAGATGAGTTATCTCGGGTCAAAAACTAGGTCACAGGAGCTAAAAATAGAAAAAGCTTGTTAACACTCTAGAGGCTGCAGTTTTTATCCAAATATTCTGGAAATGTGTCAGAAAGGTTGTTTTAATGATATCTAGGTCAAGTTTGAAGATGGGTTATCTCCGGTCAAAAACTAGGTCACAAGAGCTAAAAATAGAAAAAGCTTGTTAACACTCTAGTGGCTGCAGTTTTCATCCAAATATTCTGGAAATTTGTTAGGAAAGTTGTTTTGATGATTTCTAGGTCAAGTTCGAAGATGGGTCATCTCCGGTCAAAAACTAGGTCACAGGAGCTAAAAATAGAAAGAGCTTGTTAACACTCTAGTAGCTGCAGTTTTCATCCAAATAATCTGGAAATTTGTCAGGAAGGTTGTTTTGATGATATCTAGGTCAAGTTTGAAGATGGGTCATCTCCGGTCAAAAACTAGGTCACTGGAGCTAAAAATAGAAAAAGCTTGTTAACACTCTAGTAGCTGCAGTTTTCATCCAAATAATCTGGAAATTTGTCAGGAAGGTTGTTTTGATGATTTCTAGGTCAAGTTCGAAGATGGGTCATCTCCGGTCAAAAACTAGGTCACAGGAGCTAAAAATAGAAAAAGCTTTTTAACACTCTAGTGGCTGCAGTTTTCATCCAAACATTCTGGCAATTGGTCAGGAAGGTTGTTTTGATGATTTCTAGGTCAAGTTCGAAGATGGGTCGTCTCAGGTCAAAAACTAGGTCCGAGGAGCTAAAAATAGAAAAAGCTTTTTAACACTCTAGTGGCTGCAGTTTTCATCTAAATATTCTGGAAACTTGTCAAGAAGGTTGTTTCGACGATTTCTAGGTCAAGTTCAAAGATGGGTTATCTCCGGTCAAAAACTTGGTCACAGTAGCTAAAAATAGAAAAAGCTTGTAAACACTCTAGTGGCTGCAGATTGGTTGATGTCAGCATCTGTCATAATATTTGTCAAGCTCTCCGTAACAGCCACATCAGCAATTTCTGTCAAATAAAATATTCCATGTAGACTTCAAAGTGTAATACTCACGATTAAAACAAGAATAATCTTTACAAAAAAAAATAATTGTCCGTGTTCAACCTGTATCAACCGTTCCTGAGTACCTGTCCGAAAGGTAGGGAATAGCAATCAGCCGTAAACTTTACCGGGTTCTTGTCCGACAAGTACCGGGAATAGGATGGCAAATAGACCGTTAAGTTACCGGAAGTCAAGAGTAAAGCTGGAAACATTACGACATCATATGGCGTACAATAGTAAAACGTTGTATATCAACAGATAAGACTGGCAAAATTTGTGAAGTCGTCATTTGATTGACTGTGATTGGTTAATCAGATTGTTAAGAATGTGAACAGCGGAGAGATTTAAGATTTTATATAAAAT
>NW_026861222.1:0-16793 GCF_026571515.1 Ruditapes philippinarum | reverse complement strand
ACAACTACGCCTATAATACGATATATATATTTTGAAGTAAGGTATAAGGTAACTTTGTATGTCATATTAAGTTTCCTTATACTGTAAAAACCAGTTAAATTGCAGATTAAATTCATACTTCAACTATGACGTTCACCTTTCAAAATTTTTTTTAGATATACACATATAACAAATTTTATAACTTTAATGCCATTAATAGTTAGTTTAGATGAAGTTATAATCATGCAATTTTTGTTGACTGAATGGTGATTAAGAAAGTACAGCATCAGGTAATTGCTATACTCCAAGCTAAGGCACGACACCGTCAATTACACTAATACTAGAAGATAATACTGAGCTTATGTATTCATTTAACTCAATTGTATACAGATTTCTTCAGTAAATATAGTTATGCATTTTAATAAAATATTGATTTTACCAGTTTTCAATCTGAATGCAATATTTCTGGTTGAGAATGTTAGAACAATTTATTATTTTTTATAGAAAATCCATAATGTTATCTTCTTGCCTGCTGGTAAAATATGGAGATTTCCATTTATATTCCTCATTATGTCACTATATAATGGTTGCAGCCAGAGAAATTGTGAAAATAGCACGACTTCTTTAAGACCACCATTCTCTGAGACAATAGAGTGAAAAATTTTATATGCTAACATTATGACTTGGATGTACTGGGAACTATTAGACCTTTACGTGCCAAAAAATGTTTTGTTAGTACAAGACCTTAGTTATCAGGCTTATTTTAATCCATTACTTCATGAGCATTTTGTGAAAAATGGCTGTTTTCATTGAACAGTCTTCCGTTACAAATTCAAATTGCAATAAAACTATAAAAACTGCCTCAATACTTATCAAACTTGGCACATATGTTGTCTGGACAATTGCCTTTGTAACGACATGCCCAGGCTTAAATTTCCTGTTACCATGGCAAGGAGGGGACATCTCTAAATTGTCAAAAATCACTATTTTGCGTTGGTTTTTTTTTCCATCAAAATTGATTTCAAAGTGCTGCAACTTCTCAATGAATTGAGATAGAGTCAAATGCTTTTCAGCGTTGGTTACATGTTACCGTATGATCGATCTGGGGTCATTTTTAGCCTCTCACAAGTCCAAAATTTTCTTGGCAATCAGGGGGACTGCCACCCCCTTCGGCCCCCCAAACAGAAGGGGGCACATTCCTTATAATATAATAATATTGCCATGTTTTTTTTGAGCGCCCACTATTGGGGGGGGCATTTAGATTTACCCTTGTCTGTCCGTCCATCCATCCTTCCATCTGTCTGCCGGTTCTCTTTTTGTGTTGCACATAGCTCAAAAAGTAATTGACCTAGAGTCATGAAACCTTACAGGAATGTTGATCAGCATTTGTAGTTGTGCACCTGGGTATTTTCATGTGGATATTTTTAGTATTTTTAGAGTTATTGCCCTTGACTTAGTAAAAATTTGCAATTTTCAACTTGTGTTGCATGTAACTCAAAAAGTATTTGACCTGTAGGCCTGAAAGTTTACAAGAATGTTGGTCAGCATGTGTACTTATGCACCTTGGGGTTTTCTTGTGAATTTATTCAGTATTTGTAGTATTTGCCCTTTACTTAATAAATGATTTTTAGTTTTCAACTTGGGCACATGTAGCCAAAAAAAAAATTTGACCAAGAGACACGATGAAGTACGTGGGGGCACCCATGTCCTATGGACACATTTCTAGTTATAAAAGAATATGTGAAGGATTTTGTATTCTAACAAGACCTTTTAATAAGTTATGTCAAGTCAGTATCTTTATGGACGTTGCCTTGTAAGAGGACTGTTTCACACTTGAGAGTTTTTCTGGGACATTTGCAGGATAACGAGAACTCGTAAGTCGTAATTGTGAGAATTTCAATCTGATTGATTGCCTACCACTGAATATTATTAAGACTGTAGGAAGATTCTAGTGTGCTACACTGTAATTACTGAAGGCAAAACACACACAAATAACCTGTAATGAGACTGGTGGACATCATATGGTAGCAGCTGTGTCATTGTTGTCTAGATGTCACGCAATGCTAGTCTACTCATTGTATTTATATATATATATATATATATATATATATATATACATACATTACTATATGTCTGTGAGCTGTTGTTATTGACTTACCTGCCAGCTGTTGTCATTCCCCATATTTTGTTTGATACAACTCTTGGAAAACTTTTTTTTTCCCCCATAGTTCAACAATAGATGCATCTGTGACATGTTTAGTGTATTAACAGTTATTAAAAAAAAATCAGAAATTGTGTATAAAATGGAAATTTTCTGCTAGTCACCAATACATAGAATAAAAGAAGTGTCAGCACTTTGTGTTACTATAAAAGGTGCTTGTGATGTCAGTTGTGAATGTCTCCTGTAACGGTCCCGCGGGTAATTGATCGGAGATATGGCTGCAGTAGGTTGATTATGCCAGGGAATTTCATTGATTGATGAGCAGCTCTATCATTCATCTTCAAAACTAAAATGTTTAATTAGATATATCTGCCTGTTTCTCTGTGCTCACTGAAACATTTGTTATCACTTAACCTAGGTTGAAAATCAATGAAATAGCCTACATGAAAGTATTTTTGAAAATACATGGTATAATGTAAGCTTTATATATTTTGTATTTGAAACATAAGGGAAAGACTTTTATGTACATGACACACATGTATCTATATAACTATGTTAGTCAAAAAAGTGTTGTTTTTCACATAATATATATGCATTAATATATTTTGCCTTCATCATTGAGCCCATAATGTTGAGAAGTTGGCAACAGAAATTATTCTTGTAACTGCCCATTGATCTGCCTGTTTGTTACATTAATTTTAATGCATGTTTTTGGTCATATCTTGTTGGTAGCTCTGACCATACAGGCTCTCCTGGAAGACTAACCAGTAATTACCAATTTGTAAGCAAATGACCTACTACTAATACGCACATGATTTCTGAATCAGTGGTGAGAGACAAATGACCATTAGACTCAATGTCCGAGATCAATTGTCACAGAGAAATTACCCTGTGTGGGAGGATTGAACCTGCGGCCCTTTGCATTACTTATCTGGTGCTCTTCCTATTCATTGATCTGTAAATGACAGTAGCACAAATTGAAACAGTCTAAAAAAGCGGCTTGAAACCCGCAAACAGTTGTTAATAATCAGACATTGGGTAATGTAATTTTAATAAATGCAGTGAAAATTGATAGGTTCATCTTTAGGTTTTGTGTAGGAATACATAATAAAGTTCTGTAATACAATATTGTACAGTAAGATACAAGAAATGCACTTTATGTAGGTCTATATCAGTGTACACTGATCTATGTGTGAATAGAAATCTTCACTCAGAACAGCTTCAGACTAAAAATAACTTCAACAAGTGCCAAACGTCCATTGTAATAATTCAATAGTTGTTGAAGTCAGAGAAAATGCTAATACTAAGCTAATTTGATAATACATAGGAGTACACCATAACTCAATACTTGTGAATGCTGCAGGTTAACTTGACCAGTGCCACCATGCATTACAGAGTCACTAAATATTGCAGGCTGCATTTCTTTGCTGCCTGGTTGCTGTCTTGATATTTTAGTATCATTTTGATAATGAAATCCATTTTATTGAAAATGGATAATTTGCATTCAAAAACCAGAAAAAAAAATCAAAACAAAGGTTCACAGATTAGGTTATGAAAAGCTTAAGCAGATTATATTTGTACCTTGATTTGCTGGATTTGTATGATTGAGACTGAGAAATATTTTTGAGAAGTTTTATCATAATAATATAAAGGTAGATCTATGTAACACCAGCAATAAAAACCTGGCAGACATGATTGCATGGTGCATTTAATTAGGAAACAGATGAAAATTCCATATGTTATTAAGAATGCCATAATAACAAAAGCTGATTACTTATAAGCCCCAATTATTCAAGATAAAGTCTGATAGGAAATAATGTTTTTAAGTCTGTAGGCATTTTTTCTCAGCAAGAGTTTTTCCAGTGCGTAAACAATATCTGTTTGTGTCAATATTATAACATATGAGTGCAGCAAAAAGGGAGCTCAACCAAACACAGCCTTTAACTTATGATGTTGGGGAATCTTTAGTAGTCTATCATAGATAATTGTGTTCCTTTGTGTGTTGTTTGTCAGAGGGGACAAGCTTGAATTGCATATACAGGCCAGTCTTTATCATCTGCATTTGCCTTCTTTTGTAAAAGAAAATTGAAATGTTTCTTTGTAATCATTTGTTCTGTCCTCTTAAACTTATTCACTAACTTTTTCAATGCCCTATATTACTTACTTCATAATATTAATACTTTGTCAGTTGTAGATGAAAATTATTACTTCCATCTCTTCCATTGAATAGAAATTTTAATAGAAAGTATAAGAATTTTTAAATGCATTCAGTTATGAATGATACATACAAACTTGTTATAACATATTTCTACTGAAGTTATTTAGCTAGTGGTGCAGAGAGAGGTATTGATTGAATGTTAACTTCTGTATATATACAATAATTAATTTCTTAAAGTTAAGTTAAAGCTGCCATGTCTATATGTGGACATTGTCCTGTAAGCAGTAAATCTTGATTTAATTTATTGATAATCATACCGGCTTTAAATATCCTTTTACTAAAAGTAATGCCGAGTCTTTGACAATTTGTGTTGACCTTCTTTTATAAAAACTGCTATAAAATTCCTATTAATCAAGAAAAGTAAATATGTAGACTATAAAGCCAAAGTGTACATAAACAGAGTCTAGTGTAAGGACTATAGAAAAGTGTTTAACACAAGTTTGCTATGACATGTTAAAGCTTTTGTTATGTCTTGAGGCCTTTGACAGACAGTAATTTACATAAATTATAGGTAAACATCATTTATAATATTTCTGTATAAAGCTGGGAGACAGTGTTTCTGTAATTATGTAAATTACTTTTATTCCACCATGCTGTTAAAATGTTTTACCTGTACAGACAATGCTGTGATTAAATGGAGTGATTTGTGAGAAGAATTGTTAATGAGATATGTCCAGGTATAATAGAGTGCTGGGAGGTTAGCTGGAAGTGAGGTTCTTTTAATTGATTAACTATTATAAAACAGGTGCTTGTTTCATGAACAATTAGCCAACCCTGTTTGAGATATATGGTCATAATCTTTGTTTTTTGATGATTACAAAATTGAGAAGATTTGGTACATTATGATGAATCTTAAAAAGCTAAAAAATTAGACTGAATGACAGAGCTTGCATAAACCAACTGCTAGCTATAATTATAACTATACCTTGGTCACAAGAAATAATAAAGAAGTTATTAAAATTGAAGTTCTGTCCAGACATGTACTACCCATGTTATTTCCAAATTCATTTATAACTATTGGTCATCATTAAAAATGATTAAAGAAAAATAGGCACTGGATCTTATGACCTAGTTGTCATACACACTTCCCACATTAAAATGTAAAATGTTGAACTATTTTTTCTCTTCTAGAGTTGTACTAATTGTTTACATTATTGGCAACGCCGGTGAACGGCGTCGTCTCTTATGGAATGCTTTTTATTTTGGCCTATGGAAGGAGCTGTTATTATAAGCAGTTAATGTCATGTTGTGTTAATTAGTTTTATTTTGATTCGTAAAAATCAAGTAAACAAATATGTTGTTATATTTGTATTTAATAACTTTATGTAAAAAGCATGTGCATTGTGATATTATTTTCACTAAATTGCAGGCTCAGTTTAACAGCTTGTACATTTTTGTATTTCTTTTACTTGGTCTATTATATCTTACTCGTGCATTATTTTTCACAATCAGTAAGCTATATATGATGTTACAGGAAGATAATTTTTCCTATTCACATAATAAAAGTTGGGAAAACAGAATATTTTACATGAGATTACCTATCAGTTGACAATGCTCCCTATTAACTGCCAGTTCTCCATCATGTCGACCTGGCACTATGTAAATTCTATCAGGCATTCCAGTATCTTGTTTGCCAATCACACAACTCACTCACAACTGCAGGCTGTTGTTCTGTTTTTTACATGTCTGAGAAATACAGAGTTTTGCTATGTGATATGCAGGGCATATCTATAATTGTTTCACTGATTATCCAAACAGGTACTTTTCAAGAAGAGAATACATGCATAATATACTGTTATAAATTTGAAGTTTAATGTCTGGAAAATTTTGATGTGGAAAGAAGATCAGTGAAGTTTACATGGTGTATGCAAGTGATTTTTGAGATAATTTCTTAACCTTTCTTTAAGTTGTTGAATTACATAAAATGAAGAACCTTTTCTGCTGTTCCTATTGGTAGTTTTAGATATTTCAATATCATGATACTTCAAAACTGGGCAGTCAAGAATCATAGTATAAGATTTAAAGAGTCAATTTTCATTATATTTAATGGAAGTACATGTGGATTTGGCCAAGTATAAATGCCTGTATTAATGCGTCTTTTATTCCCCCTAGCACTCGAGCAGTTTTAATGATAATTATTCTAAAATCATGTGTAAAATCACAGTAAGTTTAATTGCTTTATAAGTGCAAAATTTGAGCGAAGAAAACAAAACATCATACATGATTTCAAAGTAAGAGACAAAAATTTGTTATGTATAGAAAAGAAGATAATTTGTATATTAGTATGGGAGAACCTTTACATATATATAATTATAGGAAGATGATTATATTGTTAATACCATTGATGCTCTTATTACAAAGGTTTGTTATGATTGTCTTCATATGCCTTTGTTTCCAATTGCATAAATAATACCTTACAGTATACATGGTTATGGACAACAATATACATGTTGTATGTTTGTTTATTTAAGTAAACCGGAACAAAGTTTAATATACATGTATGTTTAAAGTAATCTTTTTTTTAATGCCAATTTATAGAAATACTAAGGAAAATACTGCAATACTTGCTAAAATTGTTTGAAATTTTGTGCACAAAACCAGAGAAAAAACACTTTATTTTCCTAATCAGTACAATAGCGAGAATGACAAAAGTTTACCCAAAAGTTTACCCGTCAGATTGTAACATCAAGAAGCTTTATTGAATGACTTCTTTGGGACCTACTTGCCCCCTATAAAATATGTGCTTTAGGGTGAACTGAAAAATAACAATGAATTATTAACTCTGATAATCTCTTTTCAGTTACTTTTAAGTACTTAGATTGATTAATATAGGTTTCTGTTGTTTGCTAATTAGCTTACTCTCCTTAAGTCAGTTACAATTATGACCTGGCCATGCGTCATATTATCATTTCAACACTGTACATCATTGCTGCCAGATTTAAATATTTCAATAGATCCTTTATTTTGATATTGACATACCCTGAAGTGGTTATATACATGTGGTATAAGCTTGTGCCACCAGCATACAACCAGAGTGACCAGCCTTTGGATGTTTTCCTGCATCGTTAGTTGTATGACCTGATATTTTGTTTTGTCTCTTACTATATCATGCGAAACAAAATCTGATATACTTCAACAAACAAACAAACAAAAAGAAGAAAAATAAGATATGTCCATTGCATAATTTCAGGCTTGTAATGGTTAAAGTAAATTGTTTAGTTTGAAGCAGAAAGTCAATTCTGTATGTGTCTTTGTACTAATGTGTTTGTGCATATTAGATGAATCATAGAGTGTTGGCACAGACATAATGTTTGTATTGATTTAGTAATTCCAAAAAAAGCCCGCAACTTTGAAGACAATGTTATCAAATGATCATTTTACAATGTTTTCATCGTATATGTCCAGAAATCATTTCTTATATATTAAAGAATGTACAACTATCTCATAAGGTGGTCATTGTTTTTCGTTACAGTAAGCAATTTGATGTTTCTGTCTGGTTTTTGAAAATCAATTTAGACAGTAAGACTTTCCTGCAGTCTTGATTGTTAGTTTAGAAAACCTTTTAATTTAATGACAATCAATTTACTCTAATTATAGAAGTGTCTTCTGTTTCACTGGTTAGCATTTCGTGTCTTAAAATGGATAATATTTGAGAAGTTTGGGGATTGATTTTAAGTAAAATGAGCGCTTCACTGTAAGAACAGCTGTTTATGAATGTTGCTAGTTACATCACATGGCTTTCATATTGATTCAGCCTGTTTTCCTGCAATAACAATGTTGTTCTAATGTATTTTAGATTGCAAGTTCACAGGTTTTATTGTACTTGAAATATCCATTAGTGAGAAGACCTCTTTCCCCCCAACTCCCCCCCACAATCTCTCTTTCAGCTCTTAAGTTTTGCCCTGCCGTTTTTTTTTGTTCTGTCTACAAGAGACATGGTTTCTGTTTCTATATAAGGAAATTTAATGATGCTGATGGCATGCAATATAATAGGACCATTCGTGTTTTGATTACAATATTAGAACATTCAGAAAGTGAATAAAAAGTTCCATTCCCTGCACAAAATCAGCTCATTAACAAGTTTTTGATGTTCATAAACATGCTGATAATTGATTAATCACCCTTTTGATGTTTTATTTCCCCTATTTTATTCAATAACATCACAGTTTACTTTGTTGCCATTAATTTCATTTTAATGCTTTTACAGAAAAATGAGATTCTGGGGAGTTTCAGGATTTTATTTTTTCTACAAAATATTCAAGCTTGCTATATTCAGAACCATAAATTTTTATAAAAGATTTTTAGAGATGGTAAATTAAATCCCTAGAATAGTGTGAAAGTATCTTTGCCAGTTATTTTCATGTACCGTAAAATTCCTAATAAACGCCCCTCCCCTAATAAAAGCTCCCCCAGGCTTTTTGATATGGAAAAAAATCTGCTCATCAGTGGTGAACTCTTTAATAAATCTGTAATTTTATTAGCTCGACTTTTCTATGAAAAGGGGAGCTATCCTACTCGCCCCGGCGTCGGCGTCGGCGTTAGCGTTGGCGTCACACCTTGGTTAAGTTTTTCGTACCACCCCACTTTATTTCAGAAGTATTACAAGTATGGCTTTGAAACTTACCATACTTGTTCACCATCATAACCTCCATCTACAGACAAGAGTACATAACTCTGTCAAGGTTTTTGACAGAATTATGGCCCTTTTTTGACTTAGAAAGTGTATTGAGCTTGGTTAAGTTTTTTGTACCACCTCACTTTATTTCAAAACCATTGGAGGTATTGCTTTGAAACTGACCATACTTGTTTACCATCACGACCTTCATCAACAGACAAGAGGACATAACTCTGTCAAGGTTTTTGACAGAATTATGCCCCTTTTTGACTTAGAAAATACATTGAATATGGGTAAAATCCACTTATTGCCTTAACCCTTTGAGATATTGCTTTGAAACTTTTAATGCTATTTCACATCATTACCCCCATCTTTACGCAAGAGAAGGTAACTCTGTCAAGGATTTGTTTTAAAAATTAAGGCCTTTTATCGACTTAGAATCTTGGTTAAGTTTTTAGTACCAGTCCACTTTTTGACTGAACTGTTTGAGATATTAATTTGAAAGTTGGAATACTTGTTTACAATCATGATTCCCAAACATGTCCAGGAGAAGGTAATTCTGTCAAAGATTTTATTTGAATTATGGCCCTTAACTGTCAATGTTTTGTATTATAGGCAAGCACTAAAAAACTTAAAAAATCTAAAAAAATTCATTCCTATCCACTTGTTCACTTTACCATAAATTATGTCATATAAACATTGCTGTAATATTCAAGGGTATCAAACAACTAGTTCACTTTAAAAATACAGAGATTCTTGTATTGCCTTTTACTGCAAAAACTTTTTTTATTGGCAAGCAATAAAAAAGTCGAGCGCGCTGTCTTACGGACAGCTCTTGTTTAAATCCTTCACAAAAATGTATCACATGAACTTTAAATCTTAACACATTTTAATGTTATTACCAACACTTGTTAACACTAAATGTATTTTCAATGATTTTTGGATTTAGGAAAAACGTGTTGTAATAATAGCCCCCACTTTTGGAAAATGTTTAGCCCCCGGGGGAGTTTAATAGGAATTTTACGGTATATAAAAAAATCTTTGAATTGATCTGTAATGCAGGAGTTACTGGTCAGATCCTTGGGCAGGTAGATGAGGCAAAATATATCTCTGTGAAAATTTACTGATTCGGATGTTGTGTCTAATGGTCATTTGTCTGTCGATCACAGCTGATTTAGAAATCATGTGGGATTGAAGTGTTTCGTCACTTGCAAATAAATTTGTACTTGCCAGGTTATAGTTTTCTAGGAAAGTCTGTAAGGTGGACTGGCAATCAGGGTTTATGACCAATATGTGCTGAAATCAGTATAAAAACCAGAAAAACAAACAAAATACAATGTATTTTAAGATAAAAACAATATATTTATATAATATATTTTATATTGAAGCTGTCTAGCTTGCTTGATGAAGGTTAAGGTTGTGCTGAAATATTAATTATATTTTTGGACTTTACAATTTTCATTCCATCAGAACTAGTTTTAACACTGCTATAATTATGACCTTTACCAACCATTTTTATAAAATTTTGTAATTGCCCAATTTGTTTTAGATACATGTATTATAATATCATGTTAATAAAAGGCTGTTGGTCTTCTTTTCTTATCATTTAAGACTTAGATATTTAGCCAAAGCTAGAACTTTCCCATAAAAAAGTTCACTATAAAGTGGCTATATAATCATCAACATGAGATTTTCAAACAGTCCGATCATTTTACAAATTAGTTTCTTCTGAAAAATTGATGATGAAAATCTAATGCAAATAAGAAATGAAGCTTAAATACAAAAGTATATGTATTGATTTCTAAGCTACAATATTCGAACATTCAATCTTACTATTCCCTTAATGTTTTAAATCAAAAAATTTAAACCCAGAAAATATGATTAAATATAATAGGTTTTTAAAGGTTTTTTTACCATCCCCCCAAAGTAACTATATATAAATCAAAAAAGTGTTTTTATTTTTTAATAACTAATATAAAAACCCAATTTAACCTTTTTAAATTTGTATAAGGGTTTTCCCATTTTTTTGGGGACTTAAAACCCCTAGCTCACCCAAAATTTTAAAGGGATTCGGGTTTTTAAAAAGAAACAAAAATTAAATTAGAAAAAAGAGTTGAGACCCCTACAGACTGCAGGGAGGTGAAAGGGCGGCCACTCGGGTTTGGAAAAAAGGTTTAAAACTTTTACTTTAAATTTTAAATCCCATGCACCCATTAAAAATTTTTTTAAAGCATTTTAAATCAATTAAAATTAATTTAAGTTGGATGTCCCCCTTTTTTAATTTAAATTTTTTAACATATTTGTTTAAATTAATTTAAAATTTTTGATAAAGAAAAACTGAAGTCACTCATATTTTAGTTTTCTATTTATCATTGCATAAAAGTTACTTTTTTTAAAAACTTTTAGTATGTTTTATTTTTAAAATAGAAAATGCTTTTGCTGAATCGTCATGCATTGCTTAATAAATTTAAGGGCTTTTGCAAAAATAAATCATTTTTTTCTGCAAACAATTTTAAATTTATTGTTATTCCAAAAAAAATTAAAAAGATTTTATCTGTAACCAATTATAGAAAAATAAAGATGGGTTAAAAATATTGGGCCCCTGGTAAACAATTCTCTAATTTATATTCACAGAATGAGATTCTTTTGGAAGATTGCTTTATCACAGACAAGTATATTTAGCCATTATTTTGTTATATAGTCTTATTTGGCTGTGTTGAGGCTGTAGACGGTATATTATGGTTGACTGGACATGCTGATGTGAAGGAGAGATACAATTGTTAGGAAAGCCAAATAGACAAGGCATTATACAAGAATTATGATCAATTTATTCCACTTTATATCACATTAGTTCTGCTGAATTGAATTTCCCTAGTATTGTTAGCTTGTTTGTGTGTTATGGACATTCTTTTACAACCCTTACTGGAGACTGAAGGTACTTTTGGCGTTCTTAATAATTGTTTTATCTCTGGAGAAAATATTTCTGCCAGTCTTCTTATGGATCAATTTTGTTTGAAATCAATAAAATTTGGGAAATCATTTCTAAGCCCTTCTTTTACAGTAATTAAAAAACAATTATATATTTAAGATCTGTGTTATACAAACTGGCTCCTAAAAGTTAACCCAGTTTATTGGCACAAATTTTCAAATTAATTCATTTTGGTGTTTGGAGGCAATAATTGTTGAAATGTATTGTATGCCATTAAGATATTCTCTTATTTTTATGGAAAATGCGGAATCCTAAGGGTATTATGGGGAAAAGAAACACAGTAATTAAGCGTTAAAAGTGTGAATATTGTAAAATAATCCTGTATAAGTGGAAAGATCTCCAGGAAAAACCGTGTGAAAAGACAACACAAAAAATGTTTTTAATTATAACACCCATTAATGATGAAAAAACACTTCCAATCTTTCTGTACTTTTCACAACTAAATTTTCTAAGATATGAGGTTTCTTCTGGGGACTGAATTTAATTGATCTGCAGTTTAATTTGCTTAACATTTACACAGGGGAAATGCTGCTGAATTAAAACCTTGATAACAGTAAAAATTTTTGGGCCATTTCCCAAAAATTAAATTTACTCCTTTAAACTTGATTTTTAAAGGAGAGAAATTTTTTTACAAAATTTGAAAAATTATAGGGGAAAAAATGTTAAAAAACTCTAGAGTTTTTCATTTATTATCAAAAAGGGGGAGAGGAAAAAATTTTAAAATTCTTTAGGAAAAATCATAAAAAAACCCTGAAAACCCAAATTTTTTGCTAATGTTGTGAATTTAAGGGTCCCCGCTTTTCTTTTTTTTTAAATTTTTTAGCTAATTAAAAAGTTTTTAAAATTTTAAATTATTTAATCATCAAACTGACGGGTGTTTGAGAAAGGAATATGAGGGTTTACTTTTGCTTTTTTGCTTTTTTAAAACTTTTATATATAAGAAATTTATTTCATTTTCCCAATAGCCCCAAGGTTTAGTTTTTAAAATTCTTTCCAGGGCAGTAGATATACATAACCATCAAAATTTTTTTTTTAATTTATAAAATTTTTAAAAAGGGACTTTTTTTTTTTAGGGGTCCCACATTTTACCATTTTAAAAATAAATTTGCATTAAATGGTAACATAGCAGACCTAGAGGGCTTTTCATCGAAGCTCAGCAACATTAAAAGCATTCAGAATCAAAGTAAATTTTAAACCCAAATTTATAAAGTTTATTATTGATAAAACCCCACTTTTTTTTAAGAAGTTTAAATGATTTATTTTCCTCATTATTTTTTAATTTAAATGTATATTAATGTTTTTATCAAAAACTAATTCAAAAGGGAAACATTAATTAGACCACTCATTCTTTTTTTTGAATACATATTAAAATATGTTTATAAATAAAATCAGAAAAGAAAAAAATTTTGAAAAAACAAACTCTGTTTTAATTTCTTTAAAAAATATTACTTAGTAGGAAGGTGCTGGCATCTAAGGGGAAGTAAATGTTCTATTTCATTTGTTCAAAGATTTCTTGCTTGATTATGTTTCTTACTTGTTATAACATGTTTACAAACCATTTATTTACAGGCAAACCTTTCAGAGAAGAAGCTTGTTTGAAGCGTTATGACAACAGCCAACCCTTCAATATGCTGTTCACAACATTAGCTACCTGGAAATTAAAATATGTAGTTTGTTTAATATAAAATTGGGTTTATCATAATATGACCGGTCACGACAAAAAACCAAACAATAGTGGGTTTTGCGACCAGCCTGGATCCAGGACCAGCCTGCGCAATCCTCGCAGCTGTCAGGTCCATGCTGTTCGCTTACCAAAACTCTATTACAAGGGGGGAAACTGACAGCGAACAGCATGGATCCTTTTGATCAGACTGCCGACGCGCAGGCTGGTCTGGATCCATGCTGGTTGCAAACGCACTATGTTGGTTTTGACGTGACGCGGCTCATATAGTTGTTATAGGATAAAAGATTTTATTTAGAAGGAAGGGTGTTTGTTTTAGATCTCTTTGTAATCTCTTCATTTTGGAGAAAATTGTAGAACTATGTCTCACAAGTTATTTTATGCTTACGCAGAATCAGAAATTGTGGAAATCCTCGCATTTTCAAAATTAGCCAGAAAAAAGCTGATCCTAATGTCATGGCATTAAACAGTTTACTAATTAGGGGAAATAGTGTGTAAGTAGCAGGATAGCTCAGTCAGTAGAGCAGTACAGTATTCCGAGGGTCCTGGGTTTGTCAGTCCCAGTCGGGCTGCACATTTTTCTCACCCTGAAAATTTAGCATCCAACAGGGGTAATAGAATCTAGCTCCGAGTTTAAGTTCACATTGTTCTCTTTACCCGACTTATTAGGTGACATAATGTGTAAGCAGCTGGATAGCTCATTCAGAAGACCTGGGATACGGTATTGTGAGGGTCCTGGGTTCAAGTCCTGGTCAGGCAGGATGATAAAAACAAAAGCACAACTTTAAAGCATTGTATGCCTATGAGAAGATTAACTGACAATCAGATTATAAAAATTGGCCCTATATATAGATTTTCAGTGATTTAAAAACCTATTTTCTCACTGCGAGAAGAAAAGGACTAGAATGTATATCACCTTTAAAACAAAGACTGTTCCGTGCAGGATGGTGATGCCACGGAATCAGATAAATTTTGTTATAATGACACGGACTAGAGGTATTTTTACTTTTCCGTCCTCTATTAACTTAGGTAAAATTTAATTGGATAATAATTTTATGGCAAAATTTGAACCACTGCTCCATTAAATAGTAACAAATCTTAGGGGGTTTCAATAATGTAAAGGAAAACCCAAATTTTACTAAATATCAGCATCTTGGCAATATTAAAGTTTCTGAAGCAGAATACTATGAAACATTGAACAAGGGTAAGACTTTTTCCAACAATAAATCCCCTTGTGAGTATCTCCGATTGTGATTGGTTTGATTACCAAATACACGAAATAATGGAAAGAAAGCTATATTTGCAATCAGAATAACCCTGTGTACCGAATTTGCAGAATTATAGACCTCAATAAGGTTAAAAGAATGGCCCTCAAGTTTTCATGAAAAAATTTACTCTGACCTAATATTTGGGGGAAAAAAAAAATAATGAGTGATATTTTTCCCCATTCTATATAAAAAGCATTCATATAATTTATGTAATTTGTTTATGACCTTATTGTTTCAGAAGCGTAAAAGTTAAGTAAAGGATATGCCAATATTAGGGCAGTTTACCTTTATAAGCTTGGCTTATAATTTCTCATCTAAAATATAAATTTATCCTTCATCTCTATGAATAAATATTATCAGCAAGAAGATAAATCTACAGATATTTCACTTCCTTGACCAAGCTTTTATGTATAGCAGCCTGTCCAAGGACCATGATCGCATCGCAATTATATTTTACACAACAGGACATACCGATCACTATATTGCTTCACATGAAGTTTCCAAATACTTGACAGAGCTGGCTTTTAAAGCATCAAAGTTTAAGAGTATCATTTACTGTTATTGAATGTATAGCATGTGCTGTCTATTTCTCATAGATGAACTTTTTTTGTTTGTTTTATATTGTAAGTTAAGAATTTCTTAGAGGTTTTAAATTCTATTGCTATTTGTCTATGTGTGATGTGCTGATCTCAGGGGCTTTTATTGCATATCTTTTAAACTTCTCAAATATTCTAAAATATCGAGGAGCGGACCAGGGAACTTATTTTTAGGGTCTATTTTGAGATAAAAAGTCATGTTTTTTTTAAAATACTTTATAATTAAATGGTATATTTTATTTTTTTAATGAACTGGTTCAGCATTTTTTTATGTTTTTTAAAGGAAAAGGTAATATTTTTAAAAGTTGTCTACCATGTTTATTTTATTACAGGGGAGTGATGCAAGGGTGGCCCAACCACGCAATGTTTTTGACTTCATCTAAACAACTCCCTCACAAAATTTTACAAAAAAGGTATGAAATTTCTTTTTTTGAATAAAACATTTTATTTCTCCCAACTGAGAATAAAAATTTAACTAACCTTTTTCGGCGGGTTTTTAACCTTAATCCCTTTAAAACGGGTTTTAACCTATCTATTTTAGTGGGACAAAACCCTTTACGCAAAAAAGTGAGGGTCTTCTTTTTTTTAAAATATTTTATTTTTTTTTTGATTGTTTTTCATTTCATATTAATCCTTTTACCTCAGAAGTGGTCTAAGTAAAATCTAGAACTGTCCTAAAGTTGTTAATGTGAGGGATGCTGACATTAAGCAGCCGACATTATAAATATGTGGAAAAAGTGATCCCTCAGAAGCATTAAAAACAGCAAAATTACATGAAAATTACATACTCAGTTTGAGTCTGTACATGAAGTCTTGTCTGACTACACAGATGTGGCATACACCTGTAATTACTGCCACTTATAAAGTCTTGTTATGGCATAATTACTGCCACTTTTGACCAGTTTTCTTAATATAACAACTGCCTGTATGTAAAAGGATATCTTTCATTTGCATGGTCAATCTGAATCTATAAAAGTTATTTTTGCAGTGTAAAACTTGTTAATTTGATGCTGTCACTTTTTTTTTTCATATTTGTCCCCAAAAAAATCCAAAAATGTACTGTATATACATTTATTGTTTATATGTGCTTTATACATTTTTGCTTTGTACTGCGTTAGTGGAATGTTTTACTGTAGAGTATGAAGCTTTTATTGGCAAGACATAGCTGTTATTAGCATATACAAATGTATTTGAAAATATTAATACATTTTATACTAATTGATGGTTTGTATGCTTATTGTATGATTTAATATTGTTTTGTATTTTACTTTAAACAAATTTCCCGC
>NW_026861221.1:0-130722 GCF_026571515.1 Ruditapes philippinarum | reverse complement strand
TTTAAGCCCACTTAGTCAGTGTATATCCTTTGTGTTTCTGTACGTTTCGAAAGTTGACTGCCCGTTACTGATCGTTTCTAATAATATAATATAAACTTTATTGTGCAATACATGCACTTTTACCTTCGTTATATAATTAAGCGTTGTTAACTTTTTTCTGGTCCTTCGGGATCATTGATTGTGTTGAAAATTGAATACTGCTGAAGCCGGTGCTAGGTGGCGTCACTCTTTCTCCCGATTGCTATTATTGTCACATGTTTTATAATATATAAATAACACATGGGTTTGTGGGTAACAGTAAAAATATCATCCCTCGGGTAACAGTATTTTCCTCGGGATGATATTTTTACTGTTACCCACAAACCTAAGATGTGTTATTTTATTTTTATTACCCGGAACAAAAATACTGTGATGATCTGAAATTTTCATTTTCTTGTATTCTTTAAGCAAGTGATGACATCTACAAATCATAAACGTACAATAACCTATGTTTTATTTAGGAAACAAAACACTTACCCATTTACACGGTTATGATCTGTGAAATCTGATCCTTCTGTTTCCAGAATATTCTTAGCATGGTTTTTGACAAAATAACGATGATATCCTATGTCTGTCCACCATATCTGTAACGTTTCACTGATTAAAATTGTCCTTTGTTGTATGCTTAAATCGTTTGCATGTTCCAGTTTGACACATTATTATTTACATTGCAATTACTTCCGTTGAAAACGGATGTTCACTTTTTGACTATTTAACAAAAATATATTTCATACGCGAAAATCACACCAGGTTGACAACAACTAAATTATATAAGTGTCATAATTACCCCTGAGAAGAAATTGATGTCCTATCGGGGTTTTACGTCGAAAATAAGAATGAATCGAGAAAAAAATGGCGGCCATTTTATTTCATTTTATTTAGAAAATAGACCACGTGACCAGGTTTTATACTGTTAAAAATACTGTTACCTATGTAACAGTACAAAATTCTTAGTCACGTGGTACACTTGCATTAACAGTAAAAATAACTCCCAGAGGCCTATGGGAAATTAGCATTACGAAATGTACTACAATCAATGTAGCATAGGTAACTTGTATCTTATATGTATACTGTTTAGGCACAAGAAGTAGATGTTGATCCAAGTAAACAGTATGGTTCTACGAAGACTGAGACTACTGTTCGTATGGTTTTGGAAAGCAAGGGTATCTATTCATTTATGCCATACAGTACATGCCGCAATGCTGTTGTCACACAGATAAGTCTTTGTTCTTGTTTAATATCTTATGAAATATTTAGTTCCAATATTTTTAGTTCTGACGATTGAACAATTTAAAGTCCTGTGATAGGGGTTTTTGAAGATGTTGTACATTTCTAAAAAATAAAAAACCCTTCAAGTCTAATCAACGATTGTTACTTTTTTCTATCTGTTTTCAATGCCTTTTCGGGATTCCCTATATCATAGAATATTTTTTATCCTTATTGCTTCCGGTTCCAGCATAGTAAAGGTAAAGCAAGAAGTTTATGGTTTAATTAAATATAATTATATTCTTTTTAGCAATAAAGTATTGAATAAAAATTATAAATGACGAAGAATTAACGTAAGTTATCCCTTTCTATTTTCTTGAAGAAATCAAGCACGAAAGTTGCTCAAGTGGGACAACGTTCAATGCTATCATGAGCATAAATTTTGCTGTAGCTGCAGTTTCGCTGATGCTGAAAACATCTTAGAACGACTTAAAGGAAAACAAAAATTACCAATGTGTACATATTATCAACCAGATACCGGTTAAAGATACATCTGTCATATGAAAGGATGAGTGATCAGAAATTCACAACAAGTCTTACATTTTTCTTAACAGTTATGGTAAATTTTAAAGCATGTCATGTCACAACAACGTTTTAAAGAGTTTCTACAAACATGTAATCCAGAGTTTGATACTTTACTAAATCATTTAACATAAGCAAGTTGTCATTTTACTAAAATGACTGTTTCATAAATCAATTTATTGAAATATCTTAATTTGTAAGTTTAAGATACAAGTTACATGAACAAAAATAATTATTGATAAGTGTATCATAATTTTGGGACCATTTCATTTAAAAATGTGTCAGAGTTCAATCTTTTACCCATAAATGCACAGTGCGTTAACTGGAGTACATGTATTAGTTACCCACACTCTTGTTACCGCACTGTCTGTCGGGGATAAACAAACATAGAGCATGCCCGTTGACTGGCTACAGTCTGTTGGGGCTTACTTATTTTAACGACAGGGGAAAGGATAGTTATAGAAAAAAATATTTAGATGCTCTTGCATTGGTTTATTTATGCTGGGAAATCTCTACATAAATTCCCACAATTTTATTGTATTTTCCTTTTTGTATCATTTCCGTAAATTTATTTGTTATACTAGACAGACAACCCGTTTATATTATCTTGCGGTTTTGACATATTGCAAGTTATAATTGCTTGCTGATTCAATTAAATGGTTATGTTTTGTGTTATCCTTTTTAAGTAAACTTGTTTAGATATCCCAGGACTACTGAACATTAAATCAATTCAATTTGCTCATAGTCACATGAATAGTTAGTTATCTGTATATTCTTTTGTTATATCTTCATTAGTCATTATAAATGAATTACTGTGAACTATAAATGTTTTAGTATTCCTATCATTGTCAGTTTATGAATAACCCTAATAACGGTTTGATATCATCCACTTGGTATAAAGTATAATTTAAATAACAGGATGAACAGAAATGTTAACATTGAATACTCTATTATCTATGTATTTTTATTGTTTTATAAACTTGTAAAGCTTCACAAACCTGTTATAAGGATTTCGGTATTTTCCTTAAGGACTTATTAAAGGGAATTTCTCTTGTCGACAATTATTTTTGTACTATTAAAGGTTCTTGACTAAACAACATAAACATATTTAGTGACGGTTTAGGAAGTGTGGTCCAATACATGAATGAATTGTCGACATTAAAGCACTGTAACATATTACGATCCCATTAATTAAATTATTTTTGCAAATATTGTTAACTCCATTGTGGAGGTTTAACAAACTTCATCATGTGACACGTTGAGGTAAAACACATTCAAGTTAATTTTCCAAATTGGTGAGAATTGCTGTTCAAACCCGTTAATGTGCATGATAGACTCTATAAGGCTTGCCATGTTGATTTGCAAACAAAGGGAAATAATTATTGATACAATAATAGTTTAAAGACGTCTAACTTAGAGATATATGGCTAGCACTGATGCCTTTTTCTAATGAAGAAGTTCCTTCTAACATTACAGAAGATAAGGAAATATCTTAGTCCCTTTAATACTTGAGACTTTTGAAGTTTATCATATACACACATGACTAAATATGCCGCATGCATATCTGAATTTGAATTTAGTTTGCTAAGTTGTGTGACTATGGATGAAATACGTATCTATCATTGTAAGCAGTCAAAGCCATGGGAAGATTGACACTCACTTCTTGTAGACTTTTCTATCAGTAGGAAAGATTATAGTTTCGCTGTTGGATTTGCTATGGTAAATTCACCAAAAAGGACACAAATAAAGCACTTATACTCAAATTATTCGTCAAGTTCGAAGAAGAAATGAAAATATATTTAGATCTAGCGAGCGCTAAGGAAAACTAAATAAATATCTGACATGTTTCACAGGGAGAATGCACCAGCTAACACTGAGATGTCTTTCGAATTATGATGTTAAAGTGGCAGTGAATTGTTTCAATTGTACATTTCTACAGTATTGGAATACTTTTATTAAATAAAATGATAAAGGCACATAAACGTTGTGATGGAAATGTTCCTGCTTTATTGATAAAGGGAGGTCTAAGATACCATTTAGTGCATTATTTAACCGAGTAGAACCATCGAGCATTTTAAAAATATATATATTTCAAATATCTTTTATAATAGTCATCTTTAAGTACTTGATACTGACAACTGTAATATCAAACTCATATCTCAACGATAGGTACGATAATATAAAAAAACACGCAAAAAGTAAGCACTTTATAAAGAATGTTAGGTGTTGATACTAAGTGTCATGCGAGAAACACAATGAAGAACAGACGTTGTTTTCAGTATACCTGGCCCATGTCCACTAATAAAAGATAAGGATCAGGTTTAAATGATGCTTATTCATTTTCATTTTTTTATAAAACGGAAATTGATCATACATGTATATCGCTCACAGAAGATAAACAAAATTTAACAAAATGCAGATTTGCGATGAATCAACCATATTTTGGCATAAAATAGACGACATAGACGAAAAACGAAACAGATACAAAATACTAGTAGTCGGATTCGAATAATAAGAATCAATATTTGGACAGGATCAATATTTTTATCAACATTCGAATAATAAGGATCAATATTTGGACAGGATCAATATTTTTATCAACATTCGAATAATAAGGATCAGTAATTGGACAAGATCAATATTTTTATCAACATTCGAATAATAAGGATCAATAATTGGACAGGATCAATATTTTTATCAACTGTAAAATGCCAATATCTTGTTAAATAACAATAAACTATTTTAATGTATTTTAGATTTTAAAAAAATGTAATTTCAAGTCCAATTGCATCCAGTTATTAACAAATGTTTGATCTATGAGGTTAAGCAATTGAGAAAAAAATGAGTTTTTAAATTGGAACCCGATCCTTAACATTATATCTTAGTGAACACGAGACAACAACAAATATATTTCATTTATAGAAATGTGATCCTTTTAATCTTTTTTTTTTGTTCAAATAAAAAAAGAAAGAAAGAATGAAGGAAAAAGAAGGAAACGAAAAACGTCAAAAGAACAGTCTATTTGGTGAAAATGTGATGACTGACACCAGACGTATAACCATCTGATATTCATACATTCTCATTCATGAATGTTTGCATAGACTGCAATTAAAATATTTATTCCAGACACTTTTATGCAACAATATGGATATATATTGACATGTTTTGCAACATCATCAATCATTTTAAGACAGATAAACAAACTGGACAAACTTAACATTCATCTTGGCACCTAACAGAGCAATCAGTTACGTTTGGCAAGACATATAGTTCATATATATCAGGAAAGTTTTGACATATTGATCAGATAACTCAAAACTATGATCCAGTATTCTACATAATTAAAGTTACAACATTCTTCTGGTTTTCTATTATAAAAAGTTGATAAGCAATAAGTAGTATATGTTATATGCTGCGCTTTTGTGGATTCTTAAGGGAGGGATATTCCGATCCCACCCGGAAACATAATTATGGCAGATATTTTTTCTTGCATATTCTACCATATTCAATCATATCTTTATAAATTCCATCATCATTCTTTACCTTACATATAATAAAACAATTTCCATGGGAATTTATTTCATTACACCCGTATCTGTTTTACTAATTAAACCCGTAACTTGTTTACTTATCTTTACATATAGAATTGGCATTATATTGATATAAATGTTTTTCATAGAACAAAGAAGCATATTCCTTCATTAAGATTAATTTCGTAATATCTACACCTAGTCTTCCTGTGCCCTTTGTAATTTATGGACGTTCCGCATTTTACTGTAAGACCTGTCATCAATACACTTTTGTTAGAATTGTGGTTAAAGAAGTACGTAGATGACACTATAATATCTTGTGTGAAATAGGATGTCCGCATATTTCCGCAAATATCAAACAGTCAGATATTAAATTTAATCAAACATCTTAAATACATATTATCTCCTCACTATTCACAAGCCTATGTTATATAATTATGGAGGCTATGTGTTGCCAAAAATCCAGCCTTTGAAACTTGACAATGCATACATGGGTTCTACTAAACAGATTAGTAAAAGTCTAATTGTCAATCCGAGAGTTACATACTACACTGATATTAAGCGTTTTGATTATCTCGATTTGATAAAATGGAAGCTGTTTACATGCACCTTATCTAAATTGCAAACTGTATTTAGAAATGTATAACTTCAAATTTGCGACATGTAGAAATGTACACAATAGAACGTACACAACACGTTTAATGCTGTGCATCATGACGTGTCAAGAGTGTAACTGCACCAGTTAACACTCTCGGGTTGACAACACCACACTTTCCTTTTACATTCTAACGCGATTAACATTTGTAAACGATTTTGCAACTTCCATAATTATTTTTTTATGGAATTATCACGGATATAGACGAACATTAATAGGCGGGGCCAATTTTCACGAAAGCAGAATATAAAGAGAGGTAACTCTTGCTGATACAAAAAAAACCCCAACAAATTATATAAAACTGTTATGAATTTAACATACATAAACTACATTACAGTTGACTTTGAATATCCTCTGATTTTGTTAAAACGTATTCTAGCACAGCAAAATTGGTTAAAATATATTGTAATAATGTAACAACGTTTATACTGATAATGAGCATAATAATATGCAAAAACTAAAGTTGGTGAATTAACATAAGGGAATGTTTCCCATGGAAGTCACTTTTGGCAACACGTATAAAGAGAACTGAACAGTAAGCCTGTACAGTACCTTCTTTCTTTAAAGGACTATATTGGGTTGTAGAAAACCCCAAATGTTTTACCATATGTATAGCTATGGAACTATTCATATGTTACTATCGATAATTCCGTTGTATAACCAAAAACTTGTTAATTTGTCCCATTTTAATGTTGAAGTGTATCCTAGAATCTCTGTTTACCTCCATTGGGAGATATTTTGAGTCATAGGATGTATTTTAGCCTTCTATTATTAAATATATGTAAGCTGACGTTGGCGGACCCCTTTATATGCATTTAATTAAATCAATGACAGCTCTAAGATCTGTGTATACATGCTGTCAACAGCTGTTATCTTGACTTACTGTCTTTTTTATCAAAAGCAGAGAACTATTTTATGTATATGAATTACTACACAGAATATTTATTAAGTTTTGTAAGTGATGGCTTTCTTTGAGAAAAAACAAACAAAGTATACATAAATTGATAATCAACATACATACCTTTGTACTCATTTAAAGGAACGTCACTGAGGTTAAAAAAATCTAAAATCATAAAATTTAATTTTAACACAGATCAGCTGGGGCACTTAATACAGGAAGACATGCAAAAAATAATTCAGAAATATACTATAAAAAATGAACTGAAAAACGTATTTTTGTGCTATTTTTGATACGATTTGAGTGAGAAGCGTTTAAACGCTTTTCAATTTTGGTGTCATTTTTTACAATTTGAATAATTATCCTGGATAAACCGCGACAGCAAATGATCTAAAATTTTGCACACAAGTTACTGATCTAGACATACATCAAACTGAGCATTAATCTCGAAAAATTATTTCCAGTCCCGTCATGTCAAAAAATTAAAATGTCAAATATTATTATTGAAAAAAATTGGTAAAAATGGGAAAATATATCTATACAGTATGGTAAAAATAAAAAAATTATGTACGAAAGGGTACATACAACTTTGGTTTTAATTTTACTATTGTTAAAAGTTTTTTCTGGTCAAGTTATACGCTAGAACTAATGTTTCTTGTAAATGCTTCTACTAGGAAAGACAACAGCCAGAATTTAGTCTGTACTAGTATTTAGTCGTATCGATATCTCTAACAGGTGTTGACTTGAAAATTTGAAAGTGGTAAGGTAGCAGCATAACTGTCAATGTTACTTATTCCTATTCAAATTGGAATCCCCTCAGTAAAAATTATTTGTTGTTGAATATAGTCTTATCAATAGTTATTACTTCCTTGAAAAATATTTAACCTCAGACAGTAAGTAACCTGGTGAGGAGGATTTTTTTCTTTTTTCTTTTTCTAGGAAATGTGATATCTACAACGTTTCAAAACTTATATGCCTATAATCATTTAAAGTCCGCTGATGTTGATTGAATAAAGGCATAGAATAGCAATCATGCAAGTGAATTATGTTTGATGAATAACTAAACACATAAAAGGTGTGGTAAACGGAAACTACGCCGGTACGTGTTCTTGTTTCCTTCTTATCGCTGACGGTGAATACCGAAAATGAGCGGATAAATACGTTTATTTACGATGATGTAATGGGCGGGAAAATGGGCGGAGCTTATTTTATCTCCTATTGAAAAACGTGTAAAGCTGGATTTTGCTGATCCGAATCATGATGGTTTGACTATGTAAAGCTGAGAAAGTAACTTCTGTTTTGTCGGCGTATACACGAACAATGAGTATTCCGCATGTTATGATGAACACTTGGTATTGCTACTATCGGAAAAACAGTTAATGTTTTGTCGTTTAACAAAATGTATTTTGTTGAGATACATGTTTACAATGTTAAATCGGCAAGCTCAGTCCAAGAATGCAACATTGGAGTTTACATACAAAGAAATACAATTATATTTTGTCCGTTAACAAACTGATCAACTCAGATTCACAAGGCTGGATTTTTGGCAACGAATAGCCTCCATATTATATAATAAGTACATTGTATTTGATACGTTTTAGTTTTGACAAGTGTCGTTTGTAAAATAGTAGTTCTATATACGTAACCTAATTAACATCTTCAATTTGTTACACGTCAGCAGGTTACTGCACAAAAAGGTTTATGTAATTCCATGACATTATTATGTTCATTCAACTTGATAATAAAATATTAAAATCCACGTTTCGGTCATCTTATAAAGCGACTAGTAGTAAAACTATCACAGAAAGTCTCGCGCATTTGATTTCTGATTCATTTCAAAACTTAAATCAGATATGAATAAAAAAAGCATATATGATATGTAACAGAAATAAGATCTTTAAAATAAATCATATATGTCGGCAGTCAGAATGACATATTTTTCAGGATAAGACATGAAATAAAAGATGCTTGAAAAATGTAATATTTTATCATTTCTCTCAAACATGTTATTATCAAACTGATGTGAAAATAGTGTTGATAAAAATAAATTTACATCCTATGAGTATTATGTCTTCCAGACTTATGTTTTAAATTAGTGTAATGGTACATTTTGTTTAACTTTCAGGTAATCGTGACCATAATTATCTATTTCATTGAGTATTAAAGTGTCATACTCGTAATAAGTTTCGGCATAAGAATTTCTAATTGAATGCAAGTTGGTAAACTAGTAGAAATTGAAGCATTTTGTTTCTATTTTCTTCAACATAATGACTATATCTTATGTTCTATTGGACAAATTCTAACAGATATTATTTGACAATGCTTTTCTGTAAATGATATCAATATATTATTGTTTTACAATGGTCAATTTTTCTATGATCGTTTCAAATATCGATAAAAAATAGAATGTTCTTATGAATAAAATGTGGATAGAGCTGTAGGTGATTTCGTATCAATAACAATATATTACATGTATCTATATATATATATTTAAGATTAGATCATATCATATAATCCACACTTACCAACAACAATCACGCATAAATCTTTCCTGACTTTGTTCTCATGTGTGACACTATCAACATAATTATTTATGGTATAAGAGCTCTTTCAAAATGGACCAAATCATTTTAAACGAAAGTTAGGAGAACATTAAGAGGTTTATGACACCATTGATTGGTCGTTTTATAACTGTATACACGTGAAGGAAAAAGTATTATGGCAATAAATTAAGCGGTGAGTATTTACTTTTGAAACGTATTGACTTCTTTTGCCAATTTAAAATCCCCAGTTTAAATTCACAACCCATCGTATATAAAGTTACTCATAAAATTTTATTATAATATATCATGTATATAGAATTTAAAGTTTGCTAAGCAACAACCTATCTCATGTTGTATGTAAAACATAAGAGTCATTTATGTTCTAATATATGACATAGAATTAGTTACCAATTGAAATGTGTTTTCATATTGATTTGTATTGATTGTAATGAAATTGTGTTTTAGACGGATGTGGTGGAAATTGTCCCAAAAATCTTTGCAAAAAACTGATTTTGCTTTAATAGCGAGTATGTAACACTGTTGTCAATGACAGCTTGACGGTGCACACTCCCTTGTTAGATGGTATTCCACACATCAAAAAGGGCGGCACCAAGCTCCTGGGTGCTTTTTGGCTGGACCTGACGGGCTTAAATACGATCTGTAGCTCATTCAATACTTGTTCAATGGGATTTAGATCCTGGGATCGGACCGACCAGTCCAAACGAGCAATACCCTGTCTTTCCAAGTACTCTTGGACGACATTGGCTGTATGGGGGCGGGCATTATCATCCATCAAAATGAATTCATTACCAATTGCACCAGCATAATTGGTCTCGATGTCAAGGACAATGAGGTCAGGACGTCCATTCCATCTGATTCCATCCTAGACCATTATTGATCCGCCGCAATAGCGGTCGTGTTCCGCAATATTTGCTGTATTGAACCGTTCCCTGACCTTCGCCATACTCTAGCACGCGTATCTGTATAGTCCAGGCAGTACCTTGACACGTCGGTGACGAGGACAGGCTGCCAGTCTATCCTGCTCCAACCAACATGGTCCATGGCCCACTCATATCGGAGCCGGCAGTGGTCTCTAGACAGCGGGGTCTGAATACACGGTCTTCTCCAACGCAGACCACTTTCATGCAAACGTGTACGTAAGGTTTGCGTTGACACACGCACTTTTTAGAATTTTGAAGGTAATAACGAAGTTGGATTGCAGTTGCAAAACGGTTTCTTCGTGCCTGGATGACCAGAAAATGATCATCAGTCTCAGTAGTCTTCCTTGTTCTGGCATCACCATTTTGTCAAACAGGTTTACCATGCTGTTGGAACCTCGCCAAGGCTCGGGTGATAACAGTATGTTCCACATCAAACACCACACCAACCTCACGCTGTAAAGTCCCCTGCTCCACCATACCAACTGCCCGCCACAATTCTGCTTCTGATTAATGCTTTCTAACATTTGCATTCGCCATTAATTAACCTTAAATGTTCTATTTTTCAATGGAAAAGAAGACTGAAAACCCTACACGTGTCGGTACGTGTAGAGACTTTCAATAAAATACAGGGTCACCTTGTTTGCACTACTTGCATTTGAGAATGGCCTGTCATTCAAGGTTATGTGTACACAGGTACACTTTCGATATATTAGTACACGATTTATAATGTAAATATCATAACATTATATGATGTAGAATGAACGCTGCTCTGTGGAAAACTTGGTGCTTAGCAAGCTTTGAGTAGTATGAGTATATATAACGTTTACCATAATTATTAGATAGTTAAGGTGCATAAATAAATATTTCTTATATTCTGGCGTGTAAGTGATATTATTGTGAACATCATAAATGTTAAAATAATAGATTATAACATATCTACATTCATTTTAGGAAACTAAATATTAATTTCACAAAGGATACATTGCTCCAATGGCACAGTCCGTACGTCCTTCCATCCGACCGAATTTCGTTTCCGCACTATATAAAAAACTATTATTGCAACGTTCAATACTAAAAGAATATGAGCACATGATCTTCATATCCCGGTAAGTGTAATGGTCCTGATTAGCTATACAGTATTAGTACTTAGTAAAATTTGCAACTGATTACTGAATTTCATCAGAAAATAAGAACCATAAATACTAAAAGGAGATGCGCATAGCAATAGCAACAGCATGATGTTGTTCGGCCATTCAGCAAATGGTTATGGCCCTTGATTAGTTATGCAGCTTGTATATACATACTGTTTCGAGCTCTTTCTCAGCAACTTCTTACTGGATTTTATGTTTTGGTTTGCGGTAAGGAAATGATGTATATTATATATTTTATTGTATATTTTATTGAATAATGGCCATTTATGATTTTGAATTCAGGAAGAAAAATATACCCAGAGTAAGATATTAAAAATTGCTTTTAGTATATAATCAATATAATTATCTATCTATCTATCTATCTATCATATTACACTACAGGTGTGTTGTATATTTATGGCTGTAGTAGTTTTAAAGCATTTACAATTCCCAAAAGAAGCTTACACATTTGAAAATATCTTTTTACTCAAAATTTATATGTATTTCTACATTTATTTGTAAACTTTTAGATTTAAAGGATCTTTAATGTAATTCTGTAAAACGTTGAAGATATATACATTTCTTTTTATTAATGAATGTAATACAAAGTTCCTGTGCCTTGCTATAGCATGTCATTATACATATATCCTGGAACACAATGGAAACAAATAAATTCATTTATTTTGTTGCATCATTCTGGATATATAATTTTAAAATCCATGTTCTGTTACACCCTTCATTTTTTATTAAGAACTTGGAGGTATTTAATATCTTTTTTAAAAACTCTTTAAAAATAACTATTATTTTACTGTGATTTAGATTGTCTTTTTATCGCTTGTTTTAATTTAAAGTCATATTTTGTTTTGTTATTTATAATTGTTTTGTTTGTTGTTACTGGTTGCGAGGGAAGTAACAGCTAAGAGAAGTTCGTCCTTCCGGTTACTGTACTATGCAATTTCTGCTTCTTTATTTCTGAGATTGGAAAACGTGTGTTACATACTGCTTATCCGTTTTGCATGATTAATTGGACTTACTTCTTTTTATACTTTTCATTTCAGAGTCGTAGAAATTAATGACAATGTCGTAAGTTCGTTCTTAAAATTTGACGCAAGATTAAACACGATATTGCAATAATGCACTAGTACAATCACATACTGGAAACGTACTTTACCGTTAATATCATGTTATTTTTTATTATTAATGGATTGAAAGCATTCTACTTTTATTTTACAAGGACCTTGAGTTCCGCATAATTATATATACATTTAAGGTTCTGTACTCAATTTAAGCAATGTATAAGCGAAACGTTATCATTTCGTATAAAAAAATCAGAATACTTATTCTGTATTAAATTTTATCAAAATTGTGATAAATGGCAGGGGGTCTGTGGAGCGAAGCAAAGAGGATAGATCACAGCAGACGTTAGATCACTTAAAGGCACTTACTTCTGTCCTGTAATGCAACCACTATCATGCATATTTTTTTCCGATCTAGGTATCATTAAGTATTATTAATTCAATTCCACAAAAGAAATTTTCTTAGTACAGGGATGCACACATTTTCCTCAAAACGTCTTGACAGAACGAAAATAATGGTTTCACCGATTGGGACATTCTGATTGGTTAGAGCTACTGATTTTTCTACTACGAGGGTTGTTCAAAAAAGAATGATTTGAATATGTCCTCTATAAACACTGGAAAAGCAATAAAATATGTTTACAAATGACAATTCTGTGAAATTTAAAATGACAAGGGGAAAGAACCCGGCGCACGGTAACAAAACAAAAAATGACGTTCATGATGTCGCAAAATAAATATAAAACACTACAAGCGTCTTTCTTTCTGAAAATATTATCCCTTTTGCTCAAGGTGTCTGAATCATGTTACTATAACCAGGCGTTTAATACATCTTTCAACCAAAAGTATTATGGAGCGGGAAGTTTTAAATAAGAACGTGCCGATAAGCTTTTCTTTCCAAATTTCGGACAAATACTTAATATTTACGGAAAGTAGGAACAATTTAAGGAGGTTTTCTTCTTCTCCTTCTCTATTATACTTCTTACCCATTGGACAGGTGCAGAAGAGGAACTGATAAGAAGCGATAAAATTACATCTTGACTTAATTTCAAGAGAACAAGAAATTTAAATCAATTTAACTTTTTGAATTAACAATAGCACTATAAATATAGATTGTGCATTTTTTTTCACCCATTAAAATTCATTAACATATCTCTCGATTAACTTGGTACATACCTGATATTGATATTTAGTAATACTGAGAATAATAAATATTATTGTAGTTTAAGGATTTTAATGTTCTACTATTGAACACAATACTCTAAAATTTCTCATAGCAATTTATTGACATTCCTTACAGAATAAAGATATTCACCATCTGACTAATGAAGATCTTCATTGGAAAATACATGTATATGTTCTTGTGTGAAACTACAATGCAAAGATCTTGAACATTTTGCCTTGATTTTGATTTGTTCACCACAACAAAGAGGATGCAAATCATGTCACTGGATTTAAAAGGGCCCCACATTGGTTCACTTAATTTGCATAGACTGATAAAGAGAACATGTCGTAAGAAGTTCTCCTCTACAATGTACTGAGTGTCCGGTATTTGGCTTCATCTTGCTATCCTCTATAATAAAAGTCATGCCCCGGGATCAAAGTAGGCTACATCTCGGGTGCTTCTTCATTTATATAGTCTGATATAGTCTTGTTGAAAGCTTATATTCCCAGATATTTTATATACTAGTATTTGTCGTGAAGCATTGCTTAGTAGTCAACTTGAACAAAATGAACACATATCTGATAGTTATGCCCATGGGCTAATAAAGACTCGGACTGGGGTCACTTAGTTGTTAGACTGAATTGAAAATGTATCTTAAAATTATTTGTAAAATACACAGAGCATAGCTATTTGGCAACTTGTGACACCTTATTATCCTCTATAAATATTATATAATAATAGAAATATGAAAAAAACACAGTTTGATCATTTTGCGGCAAACGATAATGCCAAGAGCATAAACATTTGGCTTGTAGCATTGCGTAATGGACCTATACAAAATTTGCCATCGTGGTAAAAAATGTTCCAACTTTACTAAGATCATTCCCTGATCTTAAAAGGCAAAGCTTAAATATTTAGCATAAAGAATTTAATTGTCCTTTACGAACTCATGTCAAGCATAGCCCGCCCTTTTGGTCACTTAGTTTTTGTAGACCTTTACAGGAAAACATATATAAGTCGTCTTGTGTGAAGAGCTAACCTTTTTGACACGAGCATTGTCACGTTGATCTCTACAAATATTTTATAAATCATAAAGGATGTGTAAAAATGACACAACCAATGGGATCTTATCACTTAAAAACAAAATGTGTTTTTTTTCTTGCAATGAATGTCAGGTAAGCGAGCTAGGGCCATAATGACTCTCCATATCATACATAAAGTAGTACTTTTAATTTCAATACAAAATATTGAATTGCTGCATCTTTACTCTTTTCGAAAAAGCAAAGGAAATAAAAGATGGTTAAGGAAATAAAGAATGAGTAACCTTTTGGAAACAGGATACCAGGCATGAACAAGAGGGGCAGGATGGCCCTTAATCACACACGTGAGTCAGAAAACTTGTTTGAGTCTTTTAAAAGATTTTTTTTTAATATATGCATAATTATCAGGAAAATAAATGACCAGTGGATGGGGCCACTTTTGACCCCAGGGCTTTTTTCAAACAAATTGGTAGACAGTCACTAGATGTTTCACGCCAAATATCTAAGCTCTATCTTTTTGGGGTTTTAAAAGAAGCCTTTTTTGATCTTATTGAATGAATAAAAGGAAAATCAATGAGCCACTGGCACGGGTCCCATTTTGACCTCAGGACGTTTATTTGATTAACTTGGTAGAAACTCATTAGAAGATGCTTAATGCTTAATTTCTAAGCTCTTGTTATTTTTTTTTTTAAGATTTTTTAAGGTTTATATATACATATAAAGAAAATCAATGACCCTCCAGAACTGGGACAATTTTGGCCGAGGGCATTTATTTGAACACATTTGGTAGACACTAACTAGAAGATGTTTCATGCCTAATTTCTAAGCTCTAGCTATTTTTTTTAAGTTTTTACTATATACATATTAGGAAAATCAATGACCCCCTTGGGAGCGGCCAATTTTGACCCAAGGCTATTATTTTAACAAACTTGGTAGACACTCTTTAGAAGATGTTTCATGGTCTAGCTATTTGAGTTTTTTTAAAAGACGATTTCTTAAGTTTTAACTATATACATGTAAGGAAAATCAATTGCCCCCTGGGGCCGGACCAATCTTGACCCTATGGCTTTATTTGAATAAACTTAGAAAACACTCACTAGAAGATGTTTTATGCTTAATAATTAAGCTCTAGCTATTTGAGATTTTTTTAAAAAAAGAAGATTTTTAAGTTTTTACTTTATACATATAAGGAAAATCAATGCCCCCCTGGGGCTAGTCCAATTATGACCCAAGGGCTTTATTTGAATAAACTTGGCAGATACTCACTATATAAGATGTTTCATGCCAAATATCTAGGATCTAGCTATTTGGGTTTTTCAAAAGAAGATATTTTAAGTTTTTTCTTCCGGTTGCCATAGCAACCAGAGATTTGCATGAAATTAAATTCTTAGAACAATTTTTAAAGGTGACCATCAAAGAAACATGCCTGTGATCGCGTCACTTTGTGTCATATTAGTGAAATATATTTCATATTTGTTACAAATAGATATGAAATATATAGAGGATATTTGTTTGTTTGTGTGTAAGATGAAATTTTATTTCATCGAGTGAACTTTAAAATCAGTATTCTCACGAGTGGCGTAGCCATGAGTGAGAAAACTGTTTTTAAAGTTCACGAGATAAAATAAAATTACATCTTACACAACAAACAAACAAATTTTCTTTTTACTTTATGCTTAAAAACAAGTTGAAACGAAATTTCCTTGATATTAACTTGAAAATTAAAATCTGTTTTCCCCACTGCTAGCCTCTTTTATGTACATGTATTAGTCGAATTTCTCATAAAATACAATAAGTCTTTGGCTGCAAAATAAGTTCGATAATCAACGTTAAATGGCGGTGATATTATTCATTTTATGAAAAAAATATGAATGATCGCTTGTTTTAATAACAAAAACAAACAGAGCAAATATCAATCCATATTTCTGTTTCTTACTGCGAAATTATATTAGACCTGGCTCTGTTACATGTAAACGGCCACCATTTTTAAAAGTTGTGTATTTCACGGGATGAAAATAATTGTGTTTAATTCAGAGGGATATCATTTGGATTTGTTAGTCATACACCTTTTTAAAAGAAAGAAAACTTATTTGAGGATTGTAACCGACAATATTTAAGTGTTGACAGATGTGTAAACATTCAAAAAACGGTTTGAATTTTGGAAACTTGGATTTATTGAAAGGCTTCCTTACGAGCGCTGTGTTGTTTACTTATCCCTCGGGCTGATGGCTGTTATTGCTTTTCAAGTTTTCATCAAGCATACGGCAGTTATTGCTCGTAAGATACTTAAATATAAAAATGTCACCAAGAACAGTTTTGCATATGGAAGGAATGTATTTTCAGACTGTAAAAATGAAACAAAAAATTAAGAGACGATATTTGGTGATTGGTAATTTGGATGAAAAGAAGTAAGTTTTCTTCTTTTTATTACTTTTGACATTTAAGTTATTTATCAATTTTAGGTTTGCTTTTCTCTAAACAGCCTGATATTGTCAAAATTGTCAGCAAAAATAAAATTGAGACACCACATGGGGAAAATCTTAAAAAGTAGTTTCGTCATTGAAAAGTGTGAAATTATATAGAGGATATTTGTTTAGTTCAGTGTAAGATCGGAATATATTTCACCGAGTGAGCACCAAAGGTATATTTCACGAGTGGCGCAGCCACGAGTGAAATATGAACTTTTGGTGTTCACAAGGTGAAATATATTTCGATTTTACACTAAACTAAGCAAATTTTCTTTTTATTACATGCAAATAAACGTTTTAAAAAGACATTAAACCTATTATTGAATGAAAAGCGCGCCAAATATTAATCATTTACGACGTCACGTCATTAAGTTGGTACCCAGTACTGTACACGCTGGTATTTCACTGAAACAACGTTAGGGGCTCAAATTCAAAACAGTGAAATTATCAAAGTGGTAATTTCACTGTTTCAAACAGTGAAATTACCAGTTTTATATCACTGATATATTTCTATAAACCACCGAAAAGCATGTAATAAATTTTGATAATTTTCACTGTAAAATTATCAAATATAATGTTCACGGATAAATTAGTAATCCACTGAAAAGCATAAAATAGAAATATAAAAATGGGCGTAGACAAAACTCATATTTATTTTAAGGGAATTTTCTTTCGCCATTTTGTTTGAAAAATCTGATAAATAAAAACAATCTTTTGTGGAATGTTATTTTAAAAACAATATAGAATAATAGGAAATGGTCTAATTAAGAAAAGAAATCCGAACACCCAGTCATTAACGCTGTACAGATGTTAAAGGAGTTGTTTACGTGCGCGTGCAAAAACAGTCAAATAAAGACCGCTAATTAAATGCCGCAAACCAATAATATTTCACATTTATTTCATCATAAATGCTTGAAAAATATAAAATGATTTAAAGTAAACACACACAAATTTTATGTGTTTACAGTATTGAACAGCGTCACGCATCTATATATAATCAATATATTACTGCGCACTGTAAAGTTGCAGATGCGTAGCAAGCAAAGGGATTTGTAACCATTTTTCTTTGATAACGAAATTAAATAAAATGTATTTTTTTATTTTTTCGTAAAATATGGTATTTATTTTCACTCAACATGATAAAATGCTTTGAAATGTAATTAGGAGGTAAAATTCGTCTCTTTGCTTACGTAATAAGTGAGCTCGGGAAGATGTATTTAAATATCGGAACAGTTTAACTAGAAAGTTAAACAAACTATCATGTGCACTTTATTAAAGATATACTATGCTCATCTCTGAGTAAAATATTTTTATTTTAGGAATGTATTGAAATCCATGAAATTCTTACTGAACATGTTTAATTTGAATAAAATAATGAACAAACTATGTATGGGAAGGTGCATTTCCTATTAGGGGTCAAGTAAAGTTGGTCTATTCTTAAAAAAAACTAGCTGTTCATATTGTGACCACCTATAGTGTGTAGAGTTCAAAACATAACATATCTACTTTAAATAAAGTCGAAACATGTTTATTTTATACAAACAAAGAGACTGTGTAGCAAATATTAATATTTTTAAAAATCAAATTTAAGTATCATATATTTTTAAAATAAATGTAAAGGTTAGTTCTGAAATAAAGTTTAGTTTAAACATATTTTATTGCTTTAAATACATGTTAACAAACAACACTCATTATTTGTTTGAACTAAACTTTATTTTAGGACTATCCTTTACATTTATTTGAAAACGGCAAAACAATCCTTAACATTTTAAAAACAGAAAAAAACATACAAGCGAGGTTTAACGCACGCGTAAAATGGCTTCGAAGGAATGACCAGCTGTGCACTATATATATAACTTGAGAAGAGCCGAATAAAATATGCTTCCTTTACAAATGCCTATTTAGATCTATGCAAGTGAAATGTTAATTTAAAAAAGAAAGAGTTGCCACTACGTCTTTAAACGTGTATTCGTTTTATACCGTGAAAGGACGGGTACGCTTAAGTAAAGCTAACCAATAATAAAGATAACCAATTTGTTTTCTAGTAACTGGAAATATTGAAAAATTTAGAGATGTGTTATGACAATGCAATTCAAAAGTTCTTATACTGATGAGTTTTGTCCAATGCAAAAACAGTTAACCTTTAGATGGAGACAAAACAATTATGAATGATTTAATTTTAGCCTTGTTCCTAGATAAAAGTCCCGGTAAAGGATCCCATTTCATAAAAGCAATCAGTTGTACATACACTCTATTACTTATATACGAAGGTAAGAAAACATTATCTTTTCATTAGAAGAAAGTGTAAATAAAAAATGTTATGCAACAAAGTAAAAAAAAATGGGCCCCGAAATGTAAAGCTGATGTACATGCACTTGAACATTTATGAACATTTTATTTAGGACTCGCACCAAAAACCCTTGTCATTCCGTAGTAAATCATGCCTTTTATTCAAAATCATGTGAGACTAAGCAAATAATGTGATTATTTAATATGAACTTGATTTATACCGTCTCAATATACTTAAAACAGAACACCTTGTATATATCACTGTCTGAGAGCCACCTGTTTGTTTACTTTGTCTGAACGCAGATAAAATTTATTATATCCGGTAAGTACACTGTTCACTAAGTGAAAAGTACTGAGCCGCTCCGGGTGATGTGGGTAAGGGGTATGTCATGAATGTTTAAGATTTTTCTTACATGTTGTAATAATATATAAAACAAAAATACACATTCGTTCATATTTATTTTTAGATCGACTATACAAATTATTAAGTTAGTCTAATCTGTATTATGTGAGTTTCTAATGCTATCAATATCAAAATATCACTGTAATTCTTTCATATGTATAAAAGAAACATTTCTCTAACACTTTTTGTCAGGAAGGGGCGCATAGAGGGCATCATTAAACCATGTATAATGATAGGGAGAATATTATAAAAAAAGCAAAGAAGCCTAGGGTATCAGATGGAGCTTTATCCGTTCGGTTGTAACGCACATAGCTGTTCTGGAAAAAACAAGCAACAAAACCCTCGAGGGTTTTATTCGTCAACAACATGAAATATTTTAAAAGTGATGTCTCGCTTCGACGGAAAAAGAGTTGGTTAATGTTACGTGATTGATAAGAGTGCAGGCGTGTTCTTTACGCCTAGCTAAAATTATTAGGAAATACCACAAGAATACTTTATGAAACTTAAGATCCTTCAGTGATTTGTTATGAATAGTATAATAGTGTCATGTATTATGTTAACGATTAAAGAGTCATTCCTTTTTGTGAATGGTCAGATAAAGTTGTCATTTAATATTTTATGTAAATGTAAGATGTGTTTGACGATGTGGATATTAAGAGAGTCCATATTAATTGGAACCCTGATTTTTATTAGAGGTATTATAGTAAATGAACCGGGTTTAATCGGCTTGTCGATAATATTGATAATACAAATCCAATTACTATAGACGCTAGCATTGACAATTTCACGTCAATAATGCGAGACAACGGTGTTCGTGAACACTATCCTACGGTCACAGTGAGCAAAACCTGCAGACTGTTTTTTCCAGTACTGTCGCAATACGGTAAATGACTATTTCAGCGCATTAAGCAGTTTCTATCAGGTAGAATGTGTAGAAACACGTCACGATATGTGTACGAGAATAAAATTTATAAACGATTAATTCAAAAGAAAAAGGTACGTTCGCAGCCGTGAAATGTCGTCAAATTGTACACTTATGTTTCAAACAACTAGCAAAGATACCGTCCTCAAAGGTACAGGCTACCAAAATTATACCCTGCTTTCTTACATTGAAAATTGTTGATAAATTTCTTCATTAAACCTTTAAAATGATTGTCATGCTGCATTCTTACATTAAAATTTGCATGGAAGAGTGGCTGTGTTTTCTTCCTACTCACTATAACAGTTATACTAACACGATGTTTTTCTCTCACTGCTAATGAATAGATAATACTAAATAATAAGTCTGTCATTTCACAGCTGTAAGGATCCATTCTAAGCTGATTTTGAAATATTTAGTTGAATATTGAATATGGCTTTTATTATTAAACCTCTTTAGATACTTATGTTGTGCCTGTTGCTTTTGATTGACCATATCAAAACCTGTATTTATTAAGGTTTTAAAAATGCACTGTGTATTCGTAAATGTTAACAGTGTTTTCCAAGCGAAAGCAAATTTTCAAAAATTTTGGTTTACCGCAAAACAAACGTACGTCCAAACGGGAGTTATCGCGAATGAACGAAGCAGCGAGGGCAGCAGAAAGCATTAAGGTATTCCGCTTCGTAAAACGGAAGGGAAACAAGGCGCCCCTACTAACTTAATTTATATCAAATGAAAGATTATTTAGTAAGCGTTCCAGGGATTCCATTAAAATAAAAGAAATGTACACAATATGAAGCAGGCAAAGCCTATAAAACGGGGAAATCGGGGAAAAAAACTAACAGAAAGTCAAGGGAGTGTTATAGAAGATGTTAATGTATTACAGACTACAAGTAAAATAGAACGCTGATGTAGTTCTGGTGTAACATTCGAGATAAAAACATTATTTATATATATACTTTGTCTTAGATTTCTGCATTTAGATTTATTTTTCTTGACAATAATTAAAATGCAAAGTACCTTATTACCTGTCCTTTTTACTTTTATTGCTAGAATTTAGGATCATTTCACAGAACATATTGTTACTTTGTGACTGAGGGTTTTAAATTATTTAAAATTGCGCTGACCAAGATCAGCAAATGGCACTGTTTTACGAGCATATAGATCTACAAAATTTAAGGTTATTTGACTTTTCAATTAAATGAAACATGACACCTATTTCAATTTTGTTTTATTGTTTTCGATTACGATTATTACTTTAATTATATACAAAAATAAAATGTAAATTAAAATACTTTATTCAACCAGAGATATATCTGTTTCTCTTCTAACGCTTGTCTATGCATTTCAATACACATAACTGAAAAAATTAAGTATTACTAAGTGTTAAAATGTATTTTTAGCTTCAGTTAACGTGACCTCAGTCATCTCTAGCTCCAACCAAAGTTAGATAAAACCACGAGGAATCAACCTACAAAACATAAGACATCAGGAAATAGAATGAGGCTGCATGAGCAAATATTTTAATTTATCAGTCTGGTATATAACCGAAATATTGACCTTTTTTAAGTGTTTGATTCCTCTATATTGTATAGAATCAAACCTAATTTTTACCAACCAAATATGAAAGACAACAGTTTATATCATGGCTTTGTAAGCAAAATATGAAAATCTATTTCTATCACCGGTGACGTCGCCTTTCACTACCAAAGTAAGAGGACCACCAGCATATGAATTTGTAAATACAGGATTAACAGTTCATTATCTTGAAATATACATACTTCGAAAATCCGCTATAAAATGGACATATTAATACGAAGTGAGATTCATCCTCTATATCCACAGACATACATGTTGTGCAATTCATTTGAATCTTGTTATACCTCTATGTCTTTTAGATTCAATATACTTAAACTTATTTTTGCAAGTACAAATCGGTGTTTTGCATTTTTCTAATAAATTAAGAAAAATAGACTTTACTTTAACGGGCTTTTTAATCTATCAAATGTTTATATTTTTCTCAGAAAATGAACTTTAAGCACAGTTTGTAAAAAGTATAGTCATTCATGTTGCCACAATAAAAAATCCTCTTGTATACAGCTACATAGTTAGACCAAGTTTTTATGAATATTTGATATGTATTTAAGAAATAAAAACCTACTAGAACATCTCATAAAGTTTAAATGACACCCACAAAGCAAATAACATTAAATTTATATTTTCTTGCGCGTGACATACAAGGAGATTTAAAAATTCTTGGTCTAGTTAGATAAGATCCAAGAAAGAATTATATTTTTACTATACATTTTTGCATGACGCAAATGCTTTATCATTTTAATAACATTTATTTCGGAAAAAGGTGTATTTCAAAATCAATGTGTTGTGAAATGAATACATGTATTACGTAATTAGCCATAGGAAAGCGTAATATCAAAATCGTTTGTACATGAACATTTTTCGTAGAGAAAATTTCACAATTTTATTGAAAAACTTAATGCCTATATCGGCATTGGTGTTACAAACAAAATACGTAATAAAAATAGAGAACAGAACAGAACCATACACTTTATATCTAACTTGGGCTCAACATCCACCATCATAACATATATTATACATGTACATGTATATTTATTACAATGCATGCATCAAGAAATCATGTTATTATAGATTCAATCAGTTTAAATATCACATAAAAATACATACAAAACCATATAGTTAATCAAATTAATTGAGAATGTCTATAAAATAAATTACTACATCAATAATATCATAATGAAACGCTTATCAATCTGCTACGTTGTATCGTCTTTCAAACGCGTTAATACAAGATACTGCCAATAATTTTATTATAACCAATTTTCTTTTAACAATTTGCCTCTAACAATTATATGAAATGAGTGAAAATATATACCACATTTCACGAAAAACGAAAAAATAACCTTTTTAATTAATTTCATTATCAAAGAAAAATGGTAACGAATCTCCTTGTCTGCTACATTGACCGTCAATTTCAAATTATTGAATTTTGGTTAAATTGTCATAATTTTGTTATTTATGTACGGATTTGAATTAAACTTGGACGGACTTAGACTTTCTTACCAAACAAATTTATTGAATAATTTGATAAGACTTTAAATTTAAATTTACAATGACTGTCAAGGTCAAATAAATGAAATTCTCCTATTTTTTGTAACTGGCTATATATCTAGGTTAAACGAATTTATTTCGGAAACTCTAAGCGTATTAAAAGACTGGAACAGGAACCAACCAGTACTAAGCAATGAGTGTAAAGTTTTTTTTGCTAACGGTAAAGATGTCTTGTTTAAACCCATGTGGCCAGCAATCTTTAAATTACTTATCTTACGCATAAATCACTCGGCCTGAACGCCTCTAGCATGATTATTTTTAACAAAAGCCTCATACACACATTCAATATGTTGTTCGATGAGTTCAAGACTCAATTAAACAATTAATTATTATAATACGGTCATCTACTGTACACTTACGCTTGTGTGTGCGTGAATGTGCGTTGGTGTATAAATGTGTTTGGTTACTAGCAAAAATTTATAACTAAATGGCTCAAAAATAATATTAAATTATATGTCAGTTATTACAGATATTTGTGATTTATGGACTCAAATATTTGATATAAAATATTTTGTTTACAATTTGTTATGTAACATGCACTAGTTTTCCTACGTCTGGCATTGATAAGTGAGGTATCATTTTACCTTTCACGCCAGAAAATCAGTCGACACCAAAGTCTAGATATACCCTTTCTTACCACGATACCAGGCAATTCGTTGAGCTTTCATTTCTAAAACAATTCTTTAGACTACATATCGGCAAAATTTTGCATTCCGCTAAATGTCACAACCGCAGTTAAATGTCTACTGTTAAATGTCACAAATGTTACGTTAAATATCGCAGGATTTTCCCTTACCGTTATATATCGCAACACTACTGTTAAATTCGCAATATCTCAATTCATTTACTAAAACTTGAATAATGTCAATATCAACGTTATGTAAGTGCACTGAGGACCAGTTATCTGTCAGTTAGGAAGGCTTTACTGTGATGTCTAATCTATTGGTTGAATTAAAAATTATCGTTGCCGGTTTTATAATTTGACGACCATTGGTTATGCCAAAGGGCCCCTTTGGTGATAAAACGCATTTACAATGTATATACTTTTTTCATTAATAAAACCAGATGTCATGGGTTCAAGCAAGAAGATTGACCAAGAAAGATTAAATAAAAATCTAATCTTAGATCAGTATTTTTATACTGTGTGTCGGCCTTTCATCTACAATCATGTTTGTTTGCGGTTTTAGTGGTATTATAGGTATCATTCTATATTGTCATAATTAGATTAGTTTTATAAATGTCATTGATACCCCAAAACCTGATTAGTTTATATGCTTTTCTTTCTTTGTATTTTTCATTGCAATTAAAAAAGTATTTGCGTGACCAGTGTATGCATTTGAACTTCTCGACCTAATAACCCGGTCACATATTCAAGGAATACGCCCACGGAAGAGCCACGGATTAATTCCGGCATCGTCTGTAGCTACCCGTACTGGTCAGTAGCTCTCCGTATTGTAACCGTAATCAGTCGTAGTTGTCCTTGTATATCCGTAGCGATCCTACATGCACAAAAATTTGCTACGGAAAAATCAACCGTAGCGTATCCCTACTAGTCCGTATTAATCCGTACTGATACGTACTGGTCCGTACGAAAACCGTACTAGTCCGTACTGTTTCGTTGTCCATCAACTTGTCAAGGATTTCCACGGTTTTGTACGGAGAACTACGTATTTGTACGGTTACCCTACGTATAAGCTACGGTTTTAATACGGATTAATACGGCATTGTCACGGAAAGCCACGATCGTAATACGTTGTACTACGGAGAAGCAAGGATTAGCACGTTCTTATACGGTTTATTGCGTTGCAACACGAAACGGTACGGAATGGTACGGTCCACCACTGTTTAGTACGGATGAATTAAGTATCATGTACTTTTCAAGGGTATAAATACTACCTTCTTGTTAAAACAGACACATTTGCGGAAACATTTAATAAATGATAATTGCAATTTACTGGCTGCAACTTTATATTGAAATGGCTCAGAATGCGGAGGCAGTGATCGAGCTGCTTGATTACATACATATAAGTAAATTTATACTAATATCGTACTACAATTCATAAGTAATAGAATAACATTTAATGTTACATATTTTACAAACATTGGATCGTGAAATTAGAGTAAATATGTACATAAAACGAAGTGTCTCATAAGCCTCGGAGGCTGGCACTTAAGTGATAATAAGATTAATTAACAAGCTTTTTACATATTTTTAAAACATAAACATCACGATAATTAATGTAATTGTAAGATGGACAGCAAGAGAAGCAGTATTGATCACTATTTTTCATTAATGATTACTAGTCCATAATTAATCAGGTAAGAGAAGACAGACGAGATGGTGGACTAGAAATGGGCTTTTACGAAGACCGCTTCAAGTTTAGTATGAGGCTCTCATGGCCGAACTTGTTGAGGATCCAGCGTCCTTCAAGAAATTCATTTTAATCGGACCCGATGTGTCTCGGGGGTCGGACGCGATTAGGCCGAGTCCTCTCCGCCAAAATCATTGAACTCTGCAATTCGTTTTCTAGGTGTTCTTTTCTTTTGAGGCATTTTAAAAATGAGCAAGCAAGAGGTTGTGGACGGATGCATTAGGTCCAGATAGATCCGTGGCAATTCGTTCTTCTCCGTATCAATACGTTCTTCTCCGTACTCATACCGTTATGTGTCCGTACTGGAACCGTAGCGGACTACGAAATTTCACATTTCCGTAGTAATCCGTGAACGATTAGACCGTAGCTCTTCCGTGGCATTATCCGTGAATATGTGACCGGGGCATAAATTATCTACAAAAGCGAAGGAGAATGGAAAACACCTTACTTATTGGTCCAACCTGGCGGGCTGGTGATTATAGAAGATGATACTGACATGTAAAAATAATATTATTTGATTTTGCTTACTTTTTTAAATAGCAGCAAGCCTTGTTATAAGAAATTGTTGCGCTGGTTATATCATGTATCTGAATTCTATAGTTTGATGCTGTTGAAATAAATAGAAAGGCTTTGGCATCAGTCTAAGTTATTTGCCTTTCGTTGACCACAACCGCATTAAAGAGTGCCTGTGTTTAATACCTCGAAGGTAATTTATGTCTATTCTGAGAAATCTTTAGAATATAAAAACATAATGTAGCGCACCAAAGATTGACTTTAGTACTTGACATAATAAAAAAAAACATTTAAAGATTTACTGCCAGGTGAGGTCATGAAAAGGGGGAAAGTTTTTGTCCTTAATGTTCTCGCTCGGACTATGTTCTCGCTCGAACTCCCAAACAAATGTATCCCATTTTTAGGCTTAAGCCAAAAGCAAAACTTGAGTTTTTTTCCGACCGAGGGCCAGTTTAAATTTGTGCAACTTCCTGCAAAATTTACAAGGAAGAACTGATTAAAAGAAGAGTTTTTTTTTGGTCATTTTAAAATTACAAAATTAAATCTTTGAATTTCATTGGCCATTATAAAATAAAATGTAAAAGATAGTTATTGTCATTCTAAGACAGGTCTAAACTAAAATGTAAAGGATATTTATTGACGTTATCAAATAAAATATAAAAGAAAGTTTTGAAATAAAATGAACAAGAAAGTTCTGTAGCTTTCTAGTTAAAATGCTTAGATATTTACGTTGTCTTTAACAATTCTTCCACCAAAAAGCATTTTACACAGCATTAAGATCTCATTACATTTTCTAGTGAACAATTTATTTTACGCAAGAATGTATTGAGTTTATTTTGTCCAAAATAACGAGAATAATCTCAGAATCCATCAGATGCCCTAGGATTATGAATTATATGATTCTTGATGTGTTCAATTGACATAATAATTATAATTTTCATATATTTTTGCATATCAATCAAGTATTTACAAAAATTATTGCCTACCAACTGCGAAGATGTTAGTGTTAAAAACTGAGTTCACTTACCGTCACACTTCAGGTTCGTTTAAACACACATTCACCTAAAAATGTGCCATTTTTTCAAGATTAATAACGTACAAGAAAATATTATGTCTTTGCTAACATATCTATACATGTATAACTTTGCATGGAACACTAAGAACTAACATAAGCAAGTAAACCAGTTTTACTCCGTCCGAGTATATCTTTATTAAGATACTTTTTGTTTAAAATTATATCAAGTTCTAAAGCTTAAATCTTTGATGACCTATATAATGTTTTTAATTTAATTATAACGATTTCTTAGAATATGTTTTTTATCCTCGAGTCGACAATAACTACAGTCCAGTTGGGTCCGCGATGACGTAGTATCCTACCGTGGCGATATGTACTATTAAAGGGTGAATATAGTGAAAACAAGCTCAATGTAACGCCCGAAATTGTCGCGTGGTAGCGTGGTAAATAAACGCATATCTAAACTTTGGCAACGCCTGATTTTCTCGCGTGGTAGGTAAAATGATAGGTCACAAATCAGTGTATGCTACGTAGCAAACCATTTATATTAAACACTTTTTGGAAAGATTGAAGTCTATAAATCACAAACACCTGTAACGACTGACATGAATGATATTTGGTTATTAGGTATAGCTAATTTGGGTTTTGTTTTCCTGGTGACAAAAGACAATTAAACCAAACGCAATTGTTCACACGCACACTTACAAACACAAAACCCTACCATTGTACAGTAGATGACCGGATTAAACTATTACCTACAAATTGTCAAGATTTTAGTGTTTTATTCGGTCTTGGACTTATCAAACATATTGAATATGTCTTATAGGATTATTGATAAGAAATGTTTTAGAAATAACTGAGCTAATGGCATATAGCCGCTCATTGCTTAGTACTGGTTGGTTCAAGGAACTGATTTGAGAGCGTTTTAAAAAGCTGAGAGCTTCCAACACAGTAGAACTAAAATAAATTCGTTTAACTTAAAAATAATCAAGTTGATACTCTGACAGATTATAGAACGTTAATACTTTCAGCAATATATACAAAATAAGCAGTCCGATACATCCATTGTTGGATGTTATGTCACACCAACAGAGTAAGGACATGTGGTGACTTTTCAGCTTTACTGGAAAGTTAGACCTCTGGTGCCTCTCTGTACATTATTTCAGGCATGAACGGGAACCTGTTGCAAATAAATACCACAAGCAAGCTTAATTTTATAATGAATGTACATCTTGCGACATTTAACGGTAGTGTTGCAACATTTAACGGTAAGGTAAAATCGTGCGACATTTAACGTTCAATTTGTGACGTTTAACGGTATTCAATTTTGCGGCATTTTGTGGCAAGTGTGACAGTAAGACGCATTGCGACATATAACGGTGCCACATACACGCATACAGTACAAATCAATTTATATTAGGGAATTTTACCACAATGAGTAAAAAAGGTTTCAAATTTGTGATAAGTCTCTGATATTTGAATGAATGACGGAGACTATGAATGGATTTATACTGATTGTTAAGTGTTAAAACAATATTATGTATAAATTCTTTTTTTATTTTTTATTTGACGAAGTCCGTCTGCTATCAGTTTGACTTCCTTTAAAATTAACAAGGACTGAATAAAAGAAGAATTTTCATTGGTCATTTTAAGATTACAGACTGAAATCAGTGAATCTCATTGGTCATTCTAAAATAAAATGTCAAGGACCGTTTTAACCATTCTAAAATAAAATGTAAAGGATTGTTCTTATCATTCTAAAATAAAAAATTAAGGATAGCTTTATGATAAAATGTTAGGGATAGTTTTTCCACTATAAAATAAAATGAAGAGGATAGTTCTAAAATAAAATGCACAGGAATGAGACAACGTAAAACAAGTAAATTGGTCACCTCAAATAGAAGTTGTTCTTCTTTGAAAAATTATAAATACAAATATGCTTTAATTCAATGTCAATGCTTACAATGCTTATTTTCTTAATAGCTACAAGAAATAATTATCATGTCATTGCTATGCAAGCATTGCTAACATATATTTTTGTATGTAAAATGATTTTGCATGTTAAACAGACTTACCTCGGCCGTGTATGGTTTTAAAAGATACTTCTTGTTTTATTTAACTATTACTTATGTGAATTGTGTCCAGATGATCATTTGCTTGAATGTTAGATGATGGCAACAAAATGACATTTTCTTATTTTTGATATGACGTTTGTCATAGTTACCACAGAAGTATGATATGTTTTTACATATAAGTAAAACATAAATGTAGACAAATATCACAGCTTTTGTATGAAATTGATGAAATCATTTTCTATATTATAGCATAAAATCGGCTATCTTTCCCTCTTTCGCCCATGTTATAACGGGACCAAAACCATGTGTTAACATAGTCACGCGCTCTTGTTATAGCCCATTTTTACCTATGCGCAATACACACAGGGCCCAGTAAACAAACAAAAAAATGACTATTTGGCCTTGTTTGCCAAAGAGGCATGCACTTTTGTTATATTGAAATTATTGATTCGAGGGCATCAATCGCATAAGTAACGGCGAGCAGCATTCAAGTAACTATGCCGGAAATACGGCGTATAGACATCGCCGCTTATCTTAGTTGTCGCCCTTTCTAAGAAACTACCGTTGTCAATGTAAACAAACCCTCCGAGTAACTTACAAAACAATATAACACAAATGAATATGAGAAAATGTTGTTTTATTGATGTTTATATTGATAAATGCTCTTTATATTTCTTTGAGAGAATAATGTTTAGTGCCTGATTTTTTATAAACTTGTGTGCTCGAAAAAAAAAAAAACTATTCTGATGTCATTGATCTTTTTTCTACCGTCAATCAGAAATAATTCTAGGAATTTCTGAGGGTCATGTTTTGTCTTGGGTAGAGTAATTTAATGTGTATTTTTTTCTTAAGTTAATAAATCTCCAATGTTAAGCTTTGTTAAATCATTTAAAATTCGAAATTTCGTTTGGTTCTGAGCATTTGTATTTCCAAAGATGTTGGCCCCGGAAAAATAAAACGCATACGTAAAACATGTAGAATTGGATAAATACCGTCCAAGCACAAGGATTTAATGTATGTGTTTTGTATTAAATCGACACCATAAATTTGTTTTAAAATTTTATGCTATAATAGCGTCAACGCACGTTTATTTCGTGTTATAAAGTCTGCAGAGTCCCTCGGAACTGTTAGAGCCCTCGCCCTACCGGGCTCGGGCACCAACCGTTTCTCGGGACTCTGCAGACGTTATAACACGGAAAAACATGCGTTAACCCTATATTACATAATTATATTTGAAAAGTTGAATTATCTGAAACTTTACATACATACATTCCGTGTTTTTTAAATTATGCAATAGCAAGGTGTTACCGGTCCGGCTATATTTATGGTAGCGAAATTTTGGGTTATAAATGTTTTAAACAAATACATACTCTTACATGTAAAAATTCTTATGTGTGAATTAAAAACATCTAATGCTTTTTCATTATGGGAATGTGGGCGTTATCCTCTCTTTTTATATTATTCTGTACGTTGTATGAAGTATTGGTTAAAAATAATTAAAATGCCTTATAAAAGTTATGTCAAAAATGCCAAATTTTCCTTTTGGATACAAACACTGATCTTCATTTCCATTGGGCCAAAGAGATATAAAGATTGTTGGAGATTCATGGTTTTATGTATGTGTAGCACAATATTCATAATATAAGTCCCAATATAAAATTTTGCAAAATTGGTATAGCGTTGTCGGATCATCATCAAAATTATCAGTCTATAAGGGTAAAAAATTAAATGATGAAAATCATTAATATCACTTAGATATTTTATTTGAACGTAAATTAAGACATCGTTATGCTTACTTTTGATCTGGCTCTCTTGCTAGGCAGACAACAAGATATTTTAAGAGAACAAAGACTGTGTAAATAATGCAGTAGATTTAAAATTGATGATGAGTTACATTTTATGTTTAAATGTCCGGTAATGCAAGATTTACGAAACATATACATTCCAAAAAAGTATGTTCTTGTTACATCTTTTAATAAAAGTACGTATTTTGTTAAGTAGCAGAAATAATATTTTAATGAGAAGAAACAGCTTCTTGCATTTTTACTCACAATAAAGAAAGAAAATCTTAATGAAATTCTAACAACATTTTGTTGACTATTAGCTAATATGTTAACAGAATTTTACATATAATATCTTACATAAATATAATTTTTGTGTTAACATCATTCATGATTATCATCTTTAATCTTATTATGCACATTGTAAAAAAAATAGAAATGATATTCTAATAATTAATATACTTCATACATTTTACCACAATTAGATTAGAAAATCGTGATCAAATTTAGAAAACAACACCTTATAATATGTTTACGTCATAACAGTGTAGTATTTTTACATGTGCACACCAAATTGGTTTTGTATTTTACATTTTTGGCCAGCGAACTATTCCACGTATAAATGAGTTTGAGAATGAAGCAACTGTGGTATGAATATCAGGTAAATGTATGTATATGTGTTTCTGTATCACGCACACATACTAGTGTATAAACAGTTATTGTTCTATTAATAAAATCCTGTAAAATGGCGGGAGCATAGGGGGGGGGGGGGGGTGAGGGTGTTGTTCGTTGAATTCCTCGTAGTTTCTTCTAATATAAGTAATTACATTTTACTTATTTTTTTTTAATTGGATAAAATTCCAAATTCCTGTCATGCAATCTTCTTTCACTACACGGCATTAATGTGTACTAGTGTTGAACATACAGATCTACCTGTACTTTTCGGTCAAAACAAAGGAATGACGACATAGTTGTTAACTTTTTTCAAACGTCGGTGTTCTTGCATAATATCAACGAATATCCCGGATTAATGAAGTTGAAATTGATGTTCATATAACTGAAACCATCATCCTCTGCTGATAAAATGACCACATTTGTTAAATAAAAACAGCATGTCTCCATGCTGATTCATTCTACTTTTCATTGATTTTAGTTAAATATTGTTAAATAAACAAAAAAACCCGTTAATTTTACACTGCAAATAATACTTATTATCCACGAAAATTACCAAAAAGAAGTCAAAATATGCAAAAGCCCCTACTGCGTAAGTCACACCAGAAATACTGCCAAAATCAGCCATTAATCGCTTAGAACATGTAAATTATTACTTGAGTCTTGAATCTTTTTACTTTTCTTAAAATATGAGTACATTTTTAGTACATTTTTTGAAGTTTGACTTTCTTGAAATAGTTTGGCTCATCTGGAGGCATCCAGCTTTAATTCGTATTAATAATTTATATAGATAAGTGACAGTATTCATGCATAAGTCATATAGAATTAAGATATACTGCAGATCTTGCTTACTATTCGTCCGCATACAAAAGTAAATGAACTGCAAACTTACACTTCCCCATTGTCAAGTTGATTATGAACTTTTTATGAATAATATCATGTGTGTGCAAAGTAATAACGAAGACCTCAGTACGAAGAAAACAAAAATATTTAAGTTGTAATCAATATCGTTGTTTCAATTTATTTTACCCTCATGTTTTTTGTCTTTAGATTATAATTACTCAGTTCAATCGCTCAAGATTGATCTCTTCATTCCATCGATAAACAGATGTTATAACAGGCCCATTGGTTGTTCAAAATTCATAGGTTATTTAAGCACCTATTTAAGAAGTTGAGTGGCTTGGAAGTTGAGTGGCGTGGAAGTTTAGTGGCGTGGAAGCAGTCGTCTTCTCTCTTCCCCTCGGTACGTGTGCATTGTTGAGAAGACACAGAACATCGGCAGAAGAATTGAAGACTGGGGACGGCGAAAAAAGATCGGAACTTGTCCTGCGTGCCAGCTGCCGATTTTCTGACTAAAGTCCTACAAAGTAGGCTTTGGGTCGACGAGGATGGTGTGTTGGGGTGCGTGACCCCCTAGCACATTTAGACGGCTTGAACGACAGGCCTTTTGCTGGCATCAACAACCATGTGCAGGGCTACCCATTCATATTGTCTCAGGTAACTGTACATTTAGGTTCTCTTTGACCGCGATACAGTGACCTACTGTTGGCTCAAAATTCATATCTTGTGCTAATACTCTGTGAAAATTTCATGGAGGTAAATTATCACCACTTTGTGCTTCAAAATTAACTCTGTAAGGGCATGAATGGTAACATGTCATTTAATTTGCGTAAAGCGTGTTCCATAATAGCATTATGTGGTCGACATCGGGTCACTTAAATTCGTATCGATATTTTTTTTCTTTTCACCAGCCATTGACATAATTTTTGCCAAACCTAAATTAAACATGAAAATTAATTGAAATAATGACTCTCAAACAAAAATAAATTAGATATAGTTTACGACATCTAAAATGTCGATATCCTATGAGTAACAATGCAGATAAGGAAAGACACTAAAAATAATGTACTGTTATTACCTGCGTAAAATATGGTGGCATTCGGCCAAAAGATAATGCTATTAACAAATAGCATATATACTCGTACATTCGTACGGAATATAATGTTATAGAAGCTATCTGTGGTTTTGTGTTACATGCCTATACGTATAAGATAAAAAAGTTTCAATATACTTCACTTCTATCAGTTACTAATATAGCCGTCGAGAAATAAAATTCACGAATGACGAATGAACACGTAATCTTTGCAAAAGTGGCCACGCCTTCAATGGTTTTAGTTTCCGTTTCCAAATGCTACGTAATAAGATGGGAACATTCGTGAATAAATAGTCCGGCACTTCCATATATGATACCGTTTTCTGTCACTAACATGATACGGATTTTATTTTATCCAATGAAGTATTTTTGCGCATTAGAATTGTATTTAAGGGGGAAATTTATAGGTATATAACAAAAGGCGTATTCTTACTTTGGTTTAGTTAGAACTATTTGAGAGTTTAAAAGATTTAGATAGTTAATTCGAACGTTCGGATTGTCTACAGGTTTGAAATTCAAACTTTTAAAAACTTTAAATATACTTAATTAAAATTATTATCACATAGTTTTAAGGACATACATTTAAATATATAGATGTAAAAGATCTTAAAATCATGCAAAAGAAAAATAAATTATGTACTTATTGTCAGACCAGTAAATGAATTTTTCTGACTGATCTGATGAGATGCTCTGGTCAATTCGATGTGGCTTACTACCGTGACCCGGAGTAAAAACTACCTACACCAAGAAAATATTTTAGATAGTTTATAGAAAGACATCTGTTTATTTTTTTAGGAAAAAGTCGATTCTCAAGAACACATAAAAAGGTAAGATTAATGAATGTTTTTGAAAATGATAGGTCTACTTAATATTTGTTAAAATGTAAAATGTTGAGCGTCAATTTTTTACCGGCTGTAAATAAATAAATTATACACGATGCCTCTCCGTTTCTTTTTTACGGAATATATTTCATAATTAGTTAATATTATTTTATAACATATTGTAAAAACAAAATAACGTTTCTTAAAAAGACGTAATATTAATCTTAACTACGAAATGTATTTCCTAGAAGCGAAACAATGTTGCATTTATTTAACAATTGTAGATGAAAAGCGGTTAAAATCTATTAAACATCATAAATCATAATGATACTATTATGTAACAATTTCAAGTTTCATTATTCATGTAACATTGAACTCGGTATTAGAATTATCATTTCATATTAACGAATAAATAATGCGTTTCTACGAAATGTTAAATCATATTTAAGAAATGATATGACAATTTTGCCAAATACTTTTCATAATGACGAAATACTTCGCCAAAGATCCCTACACATAAATGTAGTTGAACTTCATAGACAATGGTGCAAAAATTTTACTATACCAAAAAAAAGTGAAAAAAATAAATAAAGTAAAAAATAAATAAATAAAGTAAAACACTACTATTAAATAATAAGCATGTTTGCATTAATGTATATTATTTAGATATTTAAGAGGTCATTGCAATCAAATTTGTTTTTCAAAACAGCCTTAAACATAAAATATTAAAAGGAAGTGAAAATAGATAAGAAAGTATATTGTTACAAGGGACAGGACGTGAAGTGGATGCACACTTGGTTCAAGCGAGGAAATTGGTTGCAAACTTGACAAAATGGCTACCGAGTCATGAATATTTACAACACCCACACGTATTTTGTTCAGGTAAGTGAGTTTGTATGCTATTTTGAAATTCTTTCATATGTCTATTCCTTAAAGCAATGAGTATGGCACACTCAGTTTAAGGTCTCAGCTTCAAAACTTCTAATATGTTTGTTTGTTTGATTTGGTTTTACGTCACACCGACACAGTATAGGTCATGTGGTGACGTTCCTCCTTTACTGGTGGAGGAAGAAGACCTCATGTGCCTCTCTGTGCATCTTTTCAGGCACGAACGGGTACCTGAGTAGAACCACCGACGTTCTGTAAGCTAGCTGGATAGCTTCCTCACATGAAAGATTCCAAAGTCCCTGTCGGGATTCAAACCCACAGCGTGAGGGGCAAGTGGTTTGAAGTCAACGACCTTAACCACTCGGCCTAGGACGCCCCTACTTCTAATATGACGAAGTTATTGAAGATATAAACTGGTCATGTACATATTATGAGATTTGACATGTGACAGTCCAGGGCGATTTATATTCTCATTTATTCGCATCTGTAAGTTTTAAAAGTCACCAAACAAGACAAAGTAAGATCTTTCAATACTGTGTAAATGTTTGAATTTGCATGTTCCAAATAAGGTTTCAATACGCGAAAATATCTTGTTCAAGCGTATTTTAGTTGCAAACTTGTAGTTCAAGCATTTATGGTTGCAAACTTATTTTTTCATTCAAATATTAAACAGCATAAGGATTCAGCGAAGATCATATTGATAAGTCACAGTACTCTCCTGATTTTTGTTCGGTGCGCTACTGAATGCCTTTGCGGTTGTCCAATTTGACAGGATTTTGTCGGGGGTTGCATTCTCTTAATGTGTTCTTATATTATTCCTGTTCCATGGCCATAAAGCACGTGCGTATTTCTTCATTTACGCGTTTCTCAGTTCATTAATGAAAAAGCGTTATGGAATATAATTGAAATTATCAAAATAGCTTTACTAAAGTTGCGTGAAGAAGGATAACATATATAAGAAATGAAATGAAAGAATACTTCAGTTAAAGGAACAAATGTAAATTAATTTCTGACGCTTGTCAGCAGTTCCTTCTAAGTTTTCATTTTGGACTTTGCCACACTTGAAAATAATACATTTCATATTACTCAATAATTCCCGAACTGAAACAGAAACATTTTACAATTTTCGTCGAGTAGCATCATAATGCAACAAAGTCTTTGTGTTGCAATGTTCATGATGAATGCTTCTTTTATGGCGACACGTTTTAAACTGAGGCACTCTTTCATTTCGTTTCTTATTTATGTTGCAGTGTTCATGATGTAATTTTCATTTACATTGATACGTTTTTAACTGATGAACATTTTAATTATGTTTCTAATTTATGTTATTCTTCTTGCAACATCAGTTAAGCTATTTTGATAAGTTCCAATAATGATTTTTTATTCATGAACTGAGACACATGCAAATGGAAGAAAAAGGCACGTGCTTTTTGCTGTGGAACAGATAAAAATAAATGAACAAAGATCAACAATTCAAACCGGCATTAAGAGAATGTACATGACCAGTATATATCTTCAATAACTTCGTCACATTAGAAGTTTTGAAGCTGAGACCTTAAACTGAGTGTGCCATTATCATTTCTTTAACGAATAGATATATTAAAGGGACTCCACTGAGGTTTAAAAGCCTAAAACATAACATTTGAATTTCTTACATAAATGAGCTGGGGCACTTTAAACAGAAATATATGCAAAGATAGTTAAGAAATATACTTTGAAATAAATTGAAAATCGTATTTTTATGCTTTTCTTAGCCCGATTTGAGTGAAAAGCGTTTAAACGCTTTTCATTTTGGGTCATTTTTTTACAATTTGAATAATTATTCTGGAAAAACGAAGTGCGCGAATGATCTGAAATTTTGCACAAAGATAAGTGGTCTAAACCTACATCAAATGGTACATTTATCTGGAAAAATTATTTTCAGTCCCGTGTTGTTAAAAAACCTCAGTGGAGTTTCCTTTAAAGAATTTCAAAATATCATACAAACTCACTTACCTGAACAAAATACGTGTGGTTGTTGTAAATATTCATGACTCGGTAGCCATTTTGTCAAGTTTGCAACCAATTTCCTCGCTTGAACCAAGTGAGCAACCACTTCACGTCCTGCCCCTTGTTGTACTGCGTAACATACTTTTTCGCCACTATTAGACATTTGAAAGGTTATTAGGCAATCAAATTTTCCGATTTAATGTTCAAATCATTCAAGCATGTTGAGTAGATAATAATCTCTGCCTTTGGTTTTGAAACTTGTAAATAGCTATATTTTTTTCCATTTATTGACGATGTTTACTACGCGTAGTTAGCTAAACTTTAAAACTGGATGGCTTTATAGTCATTATGATATTTATAATCTTGATATTGCAAAAGTATAATTAGTCTCATATAATTCAATGTTTTGATGTTCATGTTCTTACACGCTTTTTATTGCTTGGGGATCATACGCCGCTTTTCATGGAATGGCACTACTGTGTCACATTGAAGGTTCCATGATAACCGCCGTATGAACACATCTGGGGATGTTTCTGAATTCAAAATTTTACTATATCATGTTTACGGTAACTTGCACTTTCCAGTACCGTCCATGAACAGGCTCAGTCAAACCGAGCCTGCAACATTTTCAATTTTGCTGTGTTGGGCTTTCTTTTAGGATTCTGTATTTATCTATTTTATGTAAGGTTATGAATTTTCAAATTTTCGTATGTACATGAATGAGACTTGAATAAATAAATATTAATCAAAGAAGGTAGAGTACAGTGTAAGTTATATGATATTATGTCAAACATGGGTAATGGAATTTTATCTCTAACGCCCTGCTGTGTAGGAGCATATTTGTCTCGGAGCACATTTGCCTCACGTAAAACCGATACGGTCGCATTTGTCCCACATGAGACGAATGGGACCTTAAATGTCTCTCCAAAAAACTCATTTGTCTGACAATTGTACTCCGATCAAGTTTTTTTAATGGACAAGGAAGCACATTTGTCTCGTGTTATTTTAAGGGACAAGAAAACACATTTGTCTCATGTGGTTTTTATTAATTATTTGTCACATATTTTTCTAACGGCAATTGAGGTTCGCCGTTTTACCGCATTTCAAATGTAATCATCAATAGGTTTGCTCATGCTTTTTAGCTCACCTGAGCTTGCCCAGGGTTAGTTTTTAGGATCGTTTAATATCCGTCGTCCGACGGACGTCGTCCGGCCAAATTTGTTCGTTAACACTCTAGCGGTCAAATGTATGCCTCAATCATCATCAAACTTTGCCAGGATGCTTGCCTAGGTAATTGCTCGGATGAGTTCGAACATGAGTCATCTTGGTCACATGAGCTAAAAATTTAAAAAATCTTGTCCACACTATAGTAGCTACTATTTTGATCCAAATATCCTGAAAATTGGTCTGAAAGTATGTTTTGATGATTTCTAGGTCAAGTTTGAATATGAGTCACCTTGGGTCAAAAACTAGGTCACACTTGAGTTTGAACATAGGTTATCTCGGATGAAAAGCTTGGTCACAGGAGCTAAAACTAGAAATATTTTTACCATAGTCAGGCCTTTGAGAAGCACATACACGAAGTGATGGGCGATATTTTACCGAAAGCGAAATTCCGGCAAAACACGAAGCGGTGCACGTACCGTGAAATCTCGTGAAAGGGGATTCTGCGACATTGCGAGATCTCTTGTTTGACAATATCGTGTCTTGCTTCGTGTCTCGTTGGACTGTCGCGTCTCGCCTGATTCTGAAAGGCCCAATATTCCATAATTATGGCATTACCCGGATTTTTTTAGGAACTCATGCACGATGCAAGTGTTTTTTCAATGGCGGATCTGAAAGCAGCAATTCTCGGAAAATGGCGATATTTTTTATGTATATATTTCTGATGAAAACAAAATACGTGTGGGATTGTCTTCTCATTTCCTGTTTTTTCTTCCCAGATCATTTAAAGGCCTCCGTAGCAGAGTGATTTCCAAATACCACTTGCCCCTTACCACTGTATGTTCGACACTCACTCGGGGCGTCAAACTATACATTCGAGGAAGCCCATGCAGGGTCCAAATGCGGAATACATATCCACAAGCGCAAGTAATAGTTATCGCTTGAGCACGCCATAACTATTACTTGAGAAAGTAATAGCTATCGCGTGCGCACGTAATTAAAAAGAAACTCCTATAAAAAAAATTCTATGTCCCCTTTATGCCACCATAGATACTACCTTGTCGTTGCTTAGAATATTTCCTAAATCATTTATAAAACTTTAAGCATTGGATAGAGATGTGTCACAATTAATAACGATAAGAATGGACTCGATGCATATGTGTTTGGGTTCCGGATACTGCATTGGTAGAAATTTTCATTGTGACATGCAGGACAGGGATATTCTTAAAGTAAATATATGACGCCTTTGCAAATAATATTTACCTTTTTAGAAGTTTGTGGAAGAATGTGAGACAGATGTGCTTCGAGTGTCATTTCTATTGTGTGTCGAACACATCTGTCTCATTTCCAATTTGTCCCCCAGATAGCACATCGGAAACACCTAGTAAGACAGATATGCTACGAGACAAATGTGCTTCTACACTCCTGTTTCAATTTAAATTACTGATTAAAAGTCGTTTAAGGAAAGAGGAATTATGCATTCGCTTTTTGATCATTGTAATTTTGGTTTTAATAAAATCCGCATATTTTCCTATATCTGTTCTGGGACATGATTTCAACATACTTGCATTATGTTCCAGATCTGTTATTTAGGAGTTCAGTAATCCAATAATGCCAACCTTCTTCCACATTTACAAAGTACTGTTAAAGATAGACATAAACTGTACTACTGATATCAACTTTATTTGCTTTTGAACATTTGGTTAATCAGATTACTTATGAAAATGTTGAATACTAACACACTGGCCATAGCTTTCGCAGAAGCGGTGGGTCCATCGCAGCGGCGGTGGAATATTCGTCGCAGAAGCGGTGGATAAGATATGGCCGTTTGCTATTGTCGGTAAGTTTATGACTGAATTTTACTTTGTGTTTTAACGTTTTAGTAGAATTACCTAGTGAGACTGGTTCTCTTCTAACTTATCACACGCACACAGTGCTATTCATGGCCATTTATGCAAACACTTCCATACAGTTTGACGAGGAGACGCCATTTTTGCTTTATTTTGGAAATAACACGTACACATGTGTACAAAAAGACACCTTAATACACCAGCACTACATCGAATGTATGATACTTGCACAAAAATCCATATTTTGGAGTTTTTTGAAAATTATTTTTGTCTTTTTCATAAAAGAATTGACAAACATTTATTACAACGCAGACAGCGTTAGCAACGCGGTACGGTGGGCCCGATAACATTATTGTCTTTTGTGGAGGGTTTAACTTGCCATAACGCTTATTTCAATAGAGTTAAACCCTTTTATTACTTTGACATCAGAGAACCGTGCTTAATTTGTGTTTAAGATAATATGATTATGTAATAATTATATATACAAATAGATGTTCGAGTTCCGCTCCCATTTTCCTTCCATTGAATATTCCTTTGCCGGTACATTTGTATTTCCATAGCAATCTTCAACATTTTCATAGAATAGTCTACGTTCAGTCTGGGATTTAAAAGACCTTAAGTTCCAGGTTCAACAACAAAAATGTAAAAGAGAAACTCATAAAGATTAACAGAACATGCTTCTTGAATATGAAGAACGATCTAAGTTTTGAATGACACTTTGTTATATCATCATACTGAGAACACCAATTTATAATTGTATATTGTATCACGATTTTGAGACCTTTTAGTTGGAAATGTGTTACAGATAAATCATATCGTATACATATATACATGCACAGTGCGTAAACTTGGTTACAGGTATTAGTTTCCGCACTTCATAGCAGGCTCATTGATTGGCTCTTTTTTTGAGGTTTACATAATATAAAGACAGACAAAATGATAACGATAGAATATCATATATATACTGTGCTCCTCTTAGTTCACGGTACTTAATGCTTTGAAACAAGAAAGAAAACAACAAATGAATCCTATGGTACAAAAATTGTCATAAGCTATAACATATAGGTATTTTCTGCTGTATGGCACAAGGAAACAACTTTAACGGACTATTGTTGCTTTTGGCACACATTTGTAAAATGTTGTTCTGTATTGCATAAAAATCTAGAGATTTAATTATTTTGCACAAAAGCTTTGTTGTTTAGGTGTATGAATAAAATATGTCGATTCTGACGAAGTCTAACTCCGGTCATATGAAAATATGCCATTATCGTGAATTAAGTGATGGCGCGGAATTAGTGATGTTGAGTATACATTTGCTCGTACATTGGTTACTTTTTCAGGGAACGTGTTTTCATTTTGTGCCTATGATACAAAAGAGCTTGTAACCGTTTTTTTTTACCAATAGCTGCAATGATATTGTTATAAACCGTGCACATCATATGCATGTAAAGATTTAACGTATATAACATTTTAAAACGAAACACAATATGAGAATTTTGTAAACAACAATCTTTGAAGTTTTCAGTTTTACTCGAACTGCACTGTACATTGTCGTTATAAGGATGAACGTACCACGCCACGTTTCATAATGATTTACAACCTTATTGTAATTACGCTAAAACGTGCCGTGATTTAGCGCAAGAAGCACACCGGTAGTAACAAAAGTTACCACAAGAACTTTAGGGCATCTTCTGAGTTATCACAAGAACTCTAGGACATATCGAGCATAAATTGCCATAAATTTGTTAGCCGGTGCTTTATTATTGCAGCTTTGCATTATAATTAGGTTATTATGTATGGCAAAGATGAAGATCATAAATGAGCAGGTCAATATGTGCGAATTAGAAAAAAGTTCGGGGATTTTACATAAAAATACCAGATTTTAAACAAGAGGCGATGAAAAATGGACTATAAAGTAGTATTTGACACATAATACAAGATGCAAGACAAGCGTGGTGATCAAACATTAATTCAGCACCTAAAACACACTTTGTAAAGATGAAAATGACTGTGGTGCCGTACAATGTCGCATTTACTGCTAAATGTCGCACCATTGACGCTAAATGTCTCAACTGCCGCACATTGTCGCAAAATTGTCTACCGTTAAATATCTCAATTGTAACGTTAAGTATCGCACGATTTATCCTTACAGTTAAATGTTGCACAAGTTTAATTCATGTCAAACAAGTAGCTGGTAATATTATGTTAATATTACCATTATATGTGTAATCTGAGAACAAACTATCTATAATGTTGGAAATGATTTGCTGTAGTATTTAAACTAATTGGATGAAATGAAGTCATCTTTAGTTAGTTGGTATTATAAATTGACGACCACAATTTATGCCAAAAGTCACTTGGTGATTTAACACATTTGTATCCGCTTTCCTCTCCCGCCTTTTTGAAGAAAAAGAGGAATATATAAAATGGTTCCGTCCGTCTGTCCGATCTTTAACTCGGCCATTCATCAAGGGATTTGTTTATATAACAAATGTTCACAAAATTAGGACAACCTGTCATACGAAACAACCAGACCTCCACGGTGGTCCCAATTGGAGATCAAATGTCACTTGGCCCAAATGCTCACTTATGAAAACGTTATGGGTTAGACAAGATATATACTCCCCATCAAACTATGGTTATATTTACAAATAGCCGTTTATATAGGGCCATATCACCTGTCAACGATCTTTATAACTAATAATATAAACGTCACGATTATCTAATGAAAAATGACGTTACAAACGTGCGAATAATGAAAAATTATATTATTTTAAACACCAAATAAACACGTTTGTCTGATGTCAAAGAAAGAAAAGGGTTGTACTCTATTGAGGAATGCGTTATGGCAAGTTAAACCCTCACACAATACATTCATGTTATCGAGTCCACCACCATCTGCGTTTTAATCAATTTTTGTCAATTCTTTATTGAAAATGCAATACCAATTTCCAAAAGTTCAAAACTATGGTTGTTTTGTGCAAGTATCATACATTCGATGTGATGCTGGTGTATTAAGGTGTCATTTTGTACACATTTGTACGTGTTATTTCCAAAATAAAGCAAAAATTGCGTCACCTCGTCAAGCTGTACAGAAGTGTTTGCATAAATGGAAATGAATAGCACTGTGTACTGAGTAAATATGTGGGCTCCAGTCTCACTTGGTGTTTTCATTTAAACATAAAGTAAAATTCAGTCATAAACTGCACATCAGCATACGGCCATATTTTATCCACCGCTTCTGCGACGAATACTCCACGCCGCTGCGATGGACCCACCGCTTCTGCGATAGCTAATGAGAGTGACTTAATTTTGCTGTACGTAAAATGCGCATGCGAGAATTGTTACTACTGTTTCTAAAGAAATATTGAATTGTAAAAAGGCAATGAAATGTAAAGTTTACAGGTATTTGTCTTTAATTACATTTTTTATGTCATTTTCTTTCAGACTAAATGGACTTATTCATTATTAAGTCTACAATTTTCGGTGTTTTTAGCTCAACTATTCGAAGAATAAGTAAAGCTACCCTAGTACCCCGAGCGTCGGCGTAACCAATTATGTTTATGTTTGCGTATAACATCAAACATTTTCAAAGTCAATTGACAAATGGTTTTGAAACATGGCATACTTGTTCACCATCATGCCCTTTGGCCCTTTATGAACTTAGATAATTTAACATTATCAAATTTCATTCACTACCAGGCACTGAGAATAGCGAGCACGCTGTCCTACCGACATATCTTGTTGTTGAATTTAATTATCCTCCGCCGATAGATTCGGGAGGCGGGTAATGTTTTGGCGTTGTCCGTCCGTCCATTTTCCGTCGGAAGTGCATATGATCGCCTTGTTCTTGGATCAAACTATTCAACACAGAGATTTGGCCGTTGATTAGTTATGCAATGTGCAGATAGAGCAATAATCGTTTCCGCGCTACTTTTTATCCGACTAATGCCTAAAATTCGACGAAACTTTATGGGAATCACCAATTCCAAAATGAGTTGGCATGTCGTCGCCTTGTTCGGGTCGGGCCCTTCAACACAGTTATGGCTTTTAATTACTTATGCAGTATGCATATAGAACAATAATCGTTTACGTGCTACTTCTCTGCAACTACATGCTGGGATTCAACGAAACTTTATTGGAAGCATCAATGCCTAGAGGAGATGCGCATTTCATCGCTTTGTTCGGGTATGTCCCTTGAATACAGAGTTAAAGCCCTTGATTAGTTATGCAATATGCATATGGTCCGAATTTCGTTTCTGCGCTATTTCTCTGCAACTACTGACTGGAGTACAAAGAAACTTTTAAGGAGCCATCAATACTAACAGGAGATAGGCATATGGTCGCATTGTTCCGGTCAGACCCTTCAACACAGTTATTGCCCTTCATTAGTTATGCAGCATGCATACAGAACAATAATCGTTTCTGTGCTATTTCTCTGCAGCTGCTGGATTGATTTCAAGAAAAATTTGAAGAAACGATCAATACAAATTGGAGATGCGCATATCATCACCTTGTTCCGGTCAGACCCTTCAAGACAGAGCTATGACCTTTGATTTGTTTCACATTATTCATATACAGAAAAAATCGTTTCCGCGCTATTTCTCTGCAAGGACTGGCTGAAATTCAACGAAAATTTATATGAACGGAGATGTGCATATCGTCGCCTTGTTTTTACTGTTTATTACATGATAAATATATAAATAAATAAATGTATGTATATATGAAATAAAGGCTTATGTACCAGTTGTTGTGTTAGTAATAACCAGTACTCGGCGGGGGAAATAAGTTCAACGAGTTTGCTTGTTTTCTTAATATTTTTGTATTATTGTTATATATTTATGCTTACAGATTGAAAATGGAACGTAGCGAAGGGAAAACGTCTTTACTATGCCTCTTTCTTTTTACATATTGTCGTAAGTTTGTTGAGAATAATTTGATTTGCACAAATATTAAACTCAAAGTAATTGTCTCAGACTTTATTTTCATAGCAAGTTTCACATGAAACAATTATCTCTGTATATTTTCATTTGAGAGACAAAAGTTCTTTTTAATATAGATATTGACAAAATTTAAATATGCAAATGACATTTAAAAAGTAGAATAAGATGATGACAATTAATTTATAGATTCAGTTTATGTTTTTTTTTTTAAATATTTACGAACTCGAATTGCCACATACGTTTATATTGATATGACCCCATATATGCTATCTATACTGATCACACTTTTACTATCTTTAAGTACAATGTCGCTGTGATATACCCGTTGTACAGAATTGGCCTAGTTCTGTCACTTTACCTGAAAACATACCTATAGGTAAGCAAAAGATTAATATATCTGAATTATTATCAGTTATGTTTTACTACGTTCTGTAAATACATATATTTCTTTTAAAAATGACCAGGTCAGAGTTGATTTTGTAAGTTTTCAAAAGAATATTTATTTGTTTACATTTCGATAAAAACTCGCTTTCATAGATGATAACAGCTATATTTTTCAACACACTGTACACAATAAATTATGTTTGTATACTTACTTTAATCAATGTCAGACACAATAGTATTGTTTAATGTTTCCCAAATAGAATAGTCGAAGCAACACATGTTTGTTTAAATCACATACACAAAACGTTAAAGTGTGCCACGAACCTAACGTCTGCAAGGTATGTGGGTATGTTCGTTAAATTTATCAACTCATTATTTGAAATGGCATGGAAAGGGCAACTGCAAATATCTTTTAGCTTACTGGTCGTTCATCGTCAATGTTGTTTTCAACTGAACCCATTGGCTCAAAATTTAGTCAAACAAAGCCTTTTAATATATTTCATTCCATACAAATATTTGGTTGACATGACAACAAAAAGCAAACTGCTTGAGACACTTCTTGTCGAAACACGCAAGGTTAACAGCATTGAATTAAAGTATCGTTTGGTTTAATTTGTCTGTCAATTATGCATACATTATAGCGCTCATCAAAATAATCGAACTAACATTAATTTTATCCTTGTAATTATGAAAAGTTATATTCGCTTAAAGTAATAATCGTCATCAGTTCACCACATTTACAGTCGATAAGTTTATTGTTTTATATGACAGCGGTAAGTAAAAGTCCTACTTTTGGTGAGAATCGTTTCTCTTTTTGTTCCCCCACATGACGTGGGTGATTTAGATTTATCCTTGTCGGTCCGTACGTCGTCCGTGCGTCCTTTTTCATGTTTTTTCGTACGTAGCTCAAAAAGTATTTGACTTAGAGTCATGAAACTTTACAGGAATGTGAGTCAGCATATGTAGCTGTGTACCTTGGTTTCGCTTATGGATTTATTTCCTTTTGTCAGAGTTATGTCCTTGACTAAGTAAAAATTTGCAATTTTGTCGCACGTAGCTCAAAATGTATTTGGCCTAGAGTCATGAAACTTTACAGGAATGTTGCTCAGCATATCGCATTGTGTTTTGCTTCTGTATTTATTCTGTTTTTTTCAGAGCAATTGACCTTGACTATGTAAAAATTTGCAGTTTTTAATTTTGTCGTGCGTAACCAAATGTGTATTCAATCTAGATTCATGTATTTCCATAGGAATGTTGGTCAGTACATGCAGTTATGCACCTGGGTATATTCGTGTAGATTTAATTAGTATTTGTAGAGTTATTGTCCTTGATTTAGTAAATTTGCAATTTTCAGCTTGTGTCGCACGTAGCTCAAAAAGTACTTGACTTAGAGTCATGAGACTTTACAGGAATATTGCTTAGCATATGACGTTATCAACCTGGGTTTTGTTTATGGATTTTTTTTCTGTTTTGTCAGGGTCAGGGTCAGTCCTTGGCTAAGTAAACAATTGCAATTTTGTCGTGCGTAGCCCCAAAACGTATTTAAGATAGTCATGAAATTTCATAGGAATGTTTGTCAGCATACGTAGCTATCCACATGGGCGTTTGTTTCAGATTTATTTAGTCAGTATTTGTAGCGTTTTTGGCCTTTACTTCATTAAAATTTGCAATTTCCATCTTGTGTTTCATGTAGCTCAAAAAGTATTTGACCTAGAGTCATGAAACTTTAGAGAAATGTTGGTCAGCATGATTGTGTAGCCGTGGGGTTGATAGTTGATCTTTGTGTTTCTTTACATTTTCTTATACATTTATCTCTAATGGATATGTTTGACTGGTATATCTTTAATATGTTTCTTTCCCTTGAGTTTGACTGATAGGTGATTCTTCTCATGTTGTTAGGAGGTGATATTAATTTGAAATTTGAGCTCTAGGTGAATGTGGAATTTTATTGTTTTGCTATTATAAAGCATCTTGCGGGTCCTTTTAAATGTTGTTTTTCTGTCTTTGTTTGGCTTTTGTTTGTCTGTATTTCAAGGTGTTATTTTAGAACCAATGCGTTTTCTCTAAGAATCAAAACGGCTACGCATGACAGTACGATTGTGACAGTACGATGGCGAAGCGCAACAGTACGATGGTGTCAATGTGTCAATACGACAATACGATGGCGTAGCGCGACAGTGACAATACGACAGCTAGGGGGCAAAGCGCGACAGAACGATTTTGACAACGTATTGTCGTATTGTCACCATTGTTCTGTCGCACAGCCACCATCGATCTGTCACAATCATTCTATCGCGCATCTCTGACTCAATCTCCATCGTATTGTCGTACTGTCACCATCGTACTATCATAAGCGTACTGTAACCATCGTATTGTCATGCACCACCATCGTACTGTCACCATCGTACTGTCACCATCCTACTGTCGTATTGTCACCATCGTACTGACATGCTTCGCTCTTTTCGTTCTCAGAGAAAACGCGCTGACACAATATGTGTTGTTCCTCTGTATGAAAGGCTGTATGCGTCTGGTCTGTATTGTTCATTGTTGAGGTTTGCCATATTTCCAAATTGTTTTAGCTGTGTTCATCTTTGCATAAAGAGGCTACCTTCTTTCTTGTTTTTTAAAGTGGAAGTGTTCTAGCACAGTATATTGAGTATCTTTAAGTTTTAAAGCTGCTTTGTATTGTGTATTTTTATTCTTTGTCTTTAATTAAATTAAATCTGATGACTATAGGTCATTGTTTGGTCTGATATCTTGAACTTTTTTTCTTTTCCTTTTATGTATGTTTTTCTACTTCAAGAATTGCATATCTACCCCTCTTAATTCCTTATTTCGCACATCTAGTCAAAAGAAGATCAGCTTATTTTCCATGAGTTTACACTGTATTTTAAGAATTAATACTAATTGCGTGCTTGTTTTTTTCTTTGGTTTTCATTTTTCGCTTGCATTTTAATAATAATAATAATAATAATAATAATAATAATAATCTACTCGACTTTTGCTAAGCAACATAAGTTATTTTTGATATTATCAGTATAAAACATGTTTCTTTCCAATTTTGAAAATTCTGATTCAGCAATGTTTTGGGATAGTCCCCTGAATCCGTGTTGTCTAATCCTTTTCAACTCTTCTAAGTAGCATGGAAAGTATTTACCCCAATATTTTCATGTTTTGTATGGAGTGTACAATCACATGTCTTTTGTTATACGGTGACATTACCGACTTATTGTCATTCAGTGACATTAGGCGGCATTTGAGAAAAGCGGAGTTTATGGAAGGTTCGTAAGGATGGTGCAGCAGGGGCCACCTTCGCTAGGTTGGTGCGGCGCATAGTGTACACCACACAGTTATCACCAGAGCCTGGAAGAGATACCGGCTACATGGTAAACCCGCCAGGAGACATGCTGGTCGGCAAAGGGCCACAACACCAGCACAGGATCGATTTTGGTCGTTAAGGCACATCACGCCACAGCATTTTCTCTTCGAAATGACCTTGCTGATACTGCGGGGGTCAGTGTTTCCCAAAAGACGTTGAAGGCTGCATGTTGCGGTCGAAATGACACTGCGTACGTATCTCTATGACGTGTCGACATCGCCAGGCGGCCCGTTTAATATGGACCATGGAGCATACACAGTGGACCATGCAACACTGGAGACCCGTTTTCTTCACTGATGAGTCCAGGTTTTGCCTTGAATTCACAGATAGGCGTGCTAGAGTCTGAAGAAAACGAGGTGAACGGCTTCAGGCTGCAAATTTTGCCAAGCATGACCGCTGCGGAGGCGGGCAGTTATGGTGAGAGGAGGCATCAGCTTGGGTGGACGAACCGACCTGGTTGTGATAAATAGAGGCACATTGACAGGTCAGCAATACAAAGACGACATCTAAAACAACCAGGTTAGGTTGTATGCTGGAGCGGTCGGCGATCAGTTCAGTCTAATGGACGATAAGGCTCGCCCCCATAGGGCCAGTGTGCTCCAAGACTACCTAGAGTTTGAGTCTATTGAGCGCATGAACTGGCCAGTTATCTAGCCGTGAGAACGAATAGAAACTTAATAAGGTATATGAGAAGGCGCTGCCAAGCTGTCATTGATAGTCACGGGTCACACACACGGTATTAAGTCTATAACTGTAAACAAAACAAAAAAGAGAGAAAAAAACAAATTTGAAAAACATATTGCATGTTATGAAATCTTCAAAAAGGGGACCATCCTCTTCTAGTGTAAAACTCATATACATGTATATGTTTTAATTCGTCCTGAATTAATAAAACAGTTTAAAAACATTCGCACGGCGTTAATAAAATTTATCCCAAAAATATTAACACTCAAACATAATGTGCTTAGCAAAAGTTGAGTAGTATAATACCGGTATATTTATTATAATACAAACACTGTTTAACGAAAACACCGACACCTCTTGAACTATGAAGTAGGCACATACATTTACTCCATATTTCTCCCATATATTTATTTATTCATTTCGAAAAATAAAACAAAAACATATACAAAAAAATAAAGTATATTCAAAGACATTTAACATTTTTTGGAGTTAAAAAGAGAGAGAGAAAAAAGAAAAAAATTAAAAGTATATTAAAAACATTTAACATTATTTGGAGTAAAATAGAGAGAGAAAAAACAACAAAGAAAAAGTCAGAGAAATATACATACACAAACTTGCATTCAGACATTCAAAAGATACTTTTTTACCAACATACATACAAAACATACATACAACCACAAAAAACAGAAACAAAACAGGAACAAGCGAACTAATTTCAATTTAATTTTCTTACGTTTTATGAATTGATTATGCTTTCCCTTACTGTTGGTTTGTTGGTTAGAGCGTTAAACAAGTTACTCCATTTTTTGTGTGATTCAACTTTATTATTTAGAAAAACAATTTCCACTTCAATTTGTATTCTCAATCGCAAAAGTTTTTAAAAATATCGAAAGTTGGTACATGCTTTTGGTATTTCATTTTAAGGATAAAATATTTCATAAGTATGATGGTATAATTTACTAAAATACTGTTAATATTGTTTTTGGTATATTATTTAGAAGCATGTACTATTTTAAAAACTCTTTCAGACCAAAAAGCATTTTCAATACCATAGATTTTAGTAAAGTCATCAAATTTGTGGAGTTCATTTTTCTAACTTTCATATAGATGTTCTAATTTTTATAGAATACTTTAAATATGCTATGTTTTATAGTACACCAATTTGATATTCGAATTATTCCATATATGATTAAGGTTATCTGTCTTATTATTGTTCTCTTGTTTAATATATAACCATGATGAAAGCACAATGTTAATGAATGAATTATGAGGAAATAGCTTATTGATATCTGATTTCGGAAGATACAGTCAAATATAAGGTCTTTTCATACTGTTTTATCTTTTGATTTATAACAAAGTTTCAATAATCCTTTATTGTCCTCATTTATATATCGGTTCACCAAATTTGCCCTGACTGCATTTAAAAAGGTATTAATGTCGATCATTTTAAACCACCATTTTAAACATTAAGTTTTACTGTTTTTCGTTTGATTTTTTTTTCTGGCTTGCTATCCCATAGAAACAGAAACATTGGTTTAATTATTTCTTTTATCTTATCATTTGATGGGTTTTTTAAATCTGAAAATGGATATAACAGTTTAGGTAAAACAAATATTTTTATTACCATCACTTTACCCATAAGGGTTAGTTTCTTTGTAATTGTTGTAATTGTTTCAAGCAATTAAAAAGTGTCTTTAGTTCTAAATTTATATCTGTATTTCTTTTGTAATAAGACGAGAAAAGAATACCTAGAGATTTTGCTGAATCAGATGTCAAATTGAACTTTTGATGTTTACATAGTTCCACATCACATGAAACTTGATAATATTTCTATACATAAAATAAATAATGAAGATAATAATGGACATCCCTGACGAACATCCGTTTCCATGTTAAAACACTCCGAAAAATGTCCATTTAGAGAATTATACTTGATATATCAGTTTAAAAGATTTCAACTAATTTTTTTCTAGATCTTTGCTAAAGTTAAATTTATCAAGTGTATCAAATATATATTAATGGCTTAGACTGTCTGATGCGTTTTCATAATCGGCAAAGAACAATAAACCCGGTTTATTTCCTTTCTGCAGATGTTTAAACACAGCCTTACATTTTTACCAATATATCTATTTCTTTTCATAAAACCAGTTTGATAAAATCTTATTATAGACGGCAGAACTTTTAAATTCTATTTGAAATTGTTTTTGTTGTAAGTTTATAATCAACGTTGAGCAATTTTATTTGTCTCCAATTTTATATATTTCTATATAGGAATGAGAGATTTGCCATGCCTTTAAAGTGCTGTAAATTTTGTAGTTTCAAAAGAATAATTAATCGAAGCAAGATAAAATTCCTTAACATTAAACCATAAGATCAAAGACTTTTATTATTTTTCATTTCTGATAAAGCTATTTTACTTTCATATTCATTAATTTTCCCTCCACATATGATCTTTTCTTCTTCCCTCAATAATTTTATAACTGTATTAAAGTATTTAAAGAAGAAGAAAAAAGGAATTTTGAAAAGTTCTATTTCTGTACAAACATAGAATGATTTTTCTTCTTTTAATTTAGCTTTTATTTCTGTTCTTTCTTTATTTTAATTTATGTACAACCTTTTTCTTTGCTTGTCTTTTTTCTAAGTTTGCAAAATATTTGCTATTTTCGTTATGAAGAAAAGCTCTTGCTCTTAAAATCGAGCGTTTTACACGATATTCATAAATTTCATCAAGTTATTTTTTGAATAAAATTTCATAACTTATTTTCGTCTTCACTTTCTATATTGGATTCAATTGTAAGTATTTTTTTATTCTAATTGTTTATTTCATTGATTAAATTTAACTCTTGTTCCTTTTCTTTCTTTTTCTAAAACTGTGCATAACGTATTGTTTCATATCTTACTGCAACCCTACAAAGTATTTGGATAAGTTGTTTTATTTATTTCTGCTGGTGAATGAATAATTTCTTTAAATTGACTTTGATAATCGTCGTCTTATGATAAAGCACTGTTCATTTTAAAGTATCTATGTCCTTTTTTTCATTGCATTATCATTTATTTTAAAGTAACTAGAGAATGATCTGTTCTAAAGCCATGTGGAATATTACTTTTTGAAATGATGTTTTTAAGCGAATCAGATATAAGGAATTAATCACGTCTACAGTAATTGACTTGTTTCCCGTTATAGTGCCATGTACATGTAAATTGCCTCTTTTCAGGGTGTTTTAAACGCCAAATATCAATAAGAGTTCCTGTTTCAATTATGTTTTTATGTTATCTCTACATTTTCTTCTTGTATGGAGATTCCCATTCTTTGTTTTTAAAGTTTTATTAATTACTGCATTGAAATCGCCACCGATTATAATGTTTATGTCGTCATTTTCAAGACTTAACTTTTCAAGTTTATCAAAAATATATATGTTATCATCATTTGGTCCATAAATGTTACTTCAATCATTATTAATATTCCTATTATCAATTCTTTTTTAATTAAAGATTTTGTATTACAATCATATTTAATAACAAAAACGAAAGGCCTTCTTTATTTGATTTATTTCCACTGAAAAAAACTGTGCCCTTCCACTCATTTTTCAATGGTTCAAATTGATTTTATGTGGGTTTCTTGTAACATATAAATAGAATATGGTTGTGAACTAAATAATTGTTTTGACTTTTTCTTAACCCTCACACATTTAAAGTAACTATTGTAGTTTTCTTGAAGAGTAAACTTACATCATATTTAAAAGTATAAAACCATAAAACACAAAAAACAAAACCAGCTCAATTATAACATGAACTATATATATATATATATAAACTGTTGCTTGTTCATCATTTACATGTAATATGATCCATATATGTAAACCTCAAACTTAAACGTAACATAATTATATATGCGATTTTATTAAACATAATATGTGTTCTTTGCATACTCTTATTTTTAACTTTCTATTGTATGATTTTTATTACTTTAATTTAATTAACTTCATAAGGCAATGCTTCCACAAATAAAACAAATACAAATACATTTAAATGTATTATTGTTATCTATTTTTTAATTATTCATAGTGTATATTATTAATCCAAAATTCATATTAAAGATTTATTCTTATCCCCTTTGTTATAAAACGCGTCTAGTAAGATTAATCATATAATACACACTACTTGATCACGTATTTAAACCAAACCAACTATAGATTGCTTAATGAAATTCAAACTTTAATCCAAAATGATCGCACGTATGCGCAGTGAGTGACGCCAAAGTGGCCCCTTTGCTGCTAATATGGATTGTTAAACTAATGGTATAATTTATCTATCTATGTAATCTATTTTTGATAAATAATATCTGAAAAGATTAAACCTTATGGTATCAAATATTTATCACCGATATTAAATACGATAAATACAATATAACCTTTTGAATATCTTCTAGTAATAAAAAAACAACTAAAAACAAACACAATCACTTGCTTATATGCCTTTTAATGATAATGAAAAGCCGAAAAGAATATAAAAGACAAACAACATGGATTGTTATGTACTAATGGTATAATTAATCTATCTATGTCACCTAATTTTCATAAAAAATATCTGAAAAGATTAAACATTATGATATCAAAGATTAATCATCAATATTAAATATGATAAAGTAACAAATGCTGCAACAAATTTGCAATTCATGATGTTTTTGGCAACCGACATATGTTTTGATGCGCGATTTTTATATCTCACTGGGACGGGTTGTGGTGTCCTGCTGTATGGATGCTGGTGTTGTTCACGATGCCGAATCCATTCATTCGTGTTAACCTGGAATTTACACCAATGTAGTAACTGTCGAAGAAGTGCTCTTTCGTTTATTTCGATGTTTCGTTTAGCATGATTTTTGCACGCTTTTAAATACATTGTACACATTTGTGGAACTTAATAGTCATTTTGCTGCGTAGGGCACGGATTTTGTTTTTATTTAGATAATGGAAGGTAATTTTCACAGGCGTTTGTTAATCGATACCTTAATCTCATATGTTTTATAGCCGCATGTACTCATGATTTATTGTGTTGTTTAGACGAAGTTTTCCTAATATAATTTATATATAAAATCGCACAAAAAATTAATGGTACACAAACATTGGATGTCGTCGGAAATAAACTTTGGCCTTTGGCGACTTTTGCTATGTTGCACTTTCAAAGCTTTAGTCTACATGTAAAGAATATTCGCTGACATTTCATGAAACTAGTTTATGACGAAAAACTTCAAAATATTGATATTTTTTCAAGGTACGGTGATGTTTAACTTCACCGTAAAAAGTGACATATTTGACGAAGATATATCTATCAACACACAAGATTCGACGACCTTTGGCGTCGTTAACATAAACCAAAACCGCGGAAACAACGTTTTCGCACAAGTCATATCAAAGACGGAGCTGGACCGAGATGGATACGGAATAGTAAGTTAAGAGAAAATAAATTAACTGTTGAACCTTGTCTCACTAAACGTATATCTTTTTAAATCATATTCTAGTAGGTTTTTGATATCTTGATGGAAATACATTTAATTATATTGTTATACTATGTATTGCACGGATTATCTTGTGTGTATTTGCGTTTATTTATACTCGCCACCGGTTGCCCATATGGGCGAGCCCTCCAGAAGAGTATTAGTCATTTTATTTTTCGGAGGATAGTGCAATTACAGATACAGAAAGATGCCCCAGTTCCAGAAGCTTCTCCTGGTTCTTTAGCGTGCCAAGTGTTAAGCACCCATACACGGGACCTCGATTTAAAGTCTCATCCGAAAGACTGATTAGTAATTTTAGTTGGCCAGCCCGGGAATCGAACCCACAATGTCGAGATTACAAGTCTCGCGCTCTAACCGATTGAGCTATGCGGGCTGGCTAAGGATTATCTTGTGCATTGACATTACTTTATATTGATAATATGTCGCAATATCATGTCATAGTGTCAGGAAGAAATAGCTACATGCATGTACAAAGCCTATTCATAAGGAAAAGTAATTCCTTCGATTTTATTACGATACTCGTGTAAGATATGCAAAAATATTTCGTCATACTTAGCATAATTATAATGCATATTACATGACTTACCCTTATTAATCATGTACATGCTTATTAATCTCTTACAGCCAGGAAAAACAACTTCTATCTTAAAGTTTGTGGTGATAGACCTGAGGGGGAACACGGTAATTAAACAATATCATGTTAAATCTATAAATACTTATTTCATTTTATATCGTTGTCTAAAATAAAACGAAATGTCTTTCTGAATTTATGTTAACATTGACCAGGATGGCCATCCCTCGTGAGTTGAAATGCGGTACAAATAAACCAACCGATGCAAACTCATTCTGTACTAGCTAGTTCTTTTATTTCAAAACAAATTTTCAAATAGATTCAAGCTGTGCGAAGAGCATACTTTATCTTTTTCCTCGGTACCATAGTTTCAATCACAAACAGGCGTGTTTTGTTCAAACATTCGAGCCGCGATTTGTTAAGCGATACTGAATTTCAACTATTGTGATTTGGTGTGAATCATACCCAATTTTTTCATTTTATTGCTTTTGGATCTTTTTTTGTGACTGCGGGGACAAATTTGCATAAATTAATTGGACCCCAAAATGCGTAACACACTCTGAAGTCGGACCCTAATGTACTTTGCACACGTAGGACTCTAAAGTGCGTGATACAGTCGTGCGCACGAAATAATTAACCAGTCAGATTCTAATTATTTCGTGCAAACGACTAAGTTTTATATGAATTTCTGAAACTAAGTGAATTATTTCAGGTTAAAGTTTTACATACAACATTAATCTTTGAATATATCGAAGATATTCACTTTAAGCTTGATACATGTCTTTAAGATCATGTTAGAAAGTCACGTTCCACTGCCCATAAATCAGACATTAATTTTGACTAAGTTAATATGAACAGACAAATTATTTATTTAACTTGCAAATGTATATGATACAGAAAAAAGTTTAGACATACAAAAATGATAATGAGCAATCACAAAAATTAACGCTCAGCATTCAACATTCTGTTTAGCCAGGGCTTCTTTAAAGTAGCATGCTTATCTTTTTGTACTATCAAGTTTTTTTGTCAAAACACTGACTGTTGTTACAGCGATTGAACAGTGATTATGATATGTAGGATTTATTAAAAATGGACTGCCCCACTTTTTTTATTAATTGCACATTACCGATTACCGAAGTATATTAATATATGTTAAGGGTTACGGGGTTATTGATTTTTATAACAACGTTAACTATGACAATGAAAAAAATATAACAAAATAATTATGAAGGTTATTTTGAATTTTACCTGTGTTCAATAATTTTAACAATTTTCAAATTGGCGGGGTACTTACGTGTTAGAAAATACACTTGTTTTGGGATTTATTACATGCCAGAAGAGGGTGATAAATAGCAGTTTTTGTATCCGGTCTGTATCTTTTGAGCCGGGGAAGGAAGTTGAAACTACTTGGCAGAAATTTTAATCATAATAAGACAATGTGCAGAGCAACTCGTTTAATTAATTTAATTAAAGTTTTACAACTGTGTACTCGTTCAATGCAATTCAGTATTGTAATCAAATATGTGTATAATATATCAAATGCAAGATATTGTATCTTAATGTAAAATAACTTTGTTTTATGCAACCTACTTTGAGGTTTTTAGGCAATGTTTTGAACTCTAAATTTCACAAAACCAATCCTTTAACATTTTTATTCTTCAAGAATAATATCTAACTGAAACACAATTTTGGTCACTGAAAATGAAAACGAGGCTACACAGAGTGCTATATTGTTTTGATATGAATGTTTTGGACTCGGAAATAAAAACAAGTCTAGATGAGGTACAATATTTATATGATTTGAATTTTCAACTCGTATTTTGAAAACGAGACTAGTTTGCTGAGATTGAGTCCAATAGATTATATTGAAAGATCACATAGTTAAAATTCTGTAGGTAAGTTAATTAGTTATAGTTCATAAGGTGTCAAATACTTACTGTCATGACAGTTCTCAATAATGCAGTTTATTTTTTAATACATATGAACATAATTTCAGTTCAAAACATTACATGCAAGTCTTGCATAAATTTTTGTACCTCCGAAATCTAATACGAGAAAGGGCCGATTTAAGCGAAAATATGACATAAATCATGATTGCTTCACACCAAATCACCATTTTCAGTTGAAATTTTGCTTCGCTTTAAACTATTATACGGAAAAGAGAGAATTGTGCTTTTTACCATGCTTCAATTCGTTTTGATTTTTTTGTATTTATTATATGATTTATAGACAGCTTTAAAATAACTTTCTCCGATAGGTTAAGATGTAATGTTTTGTAAAAAAATAAACAGTGAATATAATCATTGTTTTTTCTTCTAAAATAGATTTTCTTAGTACATTCACCTTTTTTGCTAAAAGAAAGAGATTTTCTGGAAAGCCCACAAAAGATGCATGCTTTGAAATTCTGTTGATCTTTTTTTGAGAAAACGTTGGGCAACTCGCAAATAAAAGTCAAATTAGTCTATTTTAGTTACCGTTTTCACATTTTAAAAAAAACTTGGAATTTAACGTGCCAATGCGCTCATTCAAATGTCGGATCCAAATAACTGAAAAAGAAGACAAGCTGAAAAATGTCATATTCAGTTGTAGATTTGATATCCCACATAAAAGCGATTTATAGATTATAAGATAAAACATATGTTCTCGCCAAGGTCAATATTATTTTTTTTCAGTACATATCACATCATATTCACTAGCTAAAAAGTCCACATCTGTATAATGTATCCCGCCATGTCATCTTGAATGAATGTAGTTGCGCTATCTAACCTTTGCTTAATGTTTATGTTTTGATTACGATCAACAGTACAAGTAACAAATACATATATTGCAAACATCTTTAAAAGAAGTTTTGTATTTATTGATAAACACATTTGCTATTGTTTCACAAAATAATGTAATTCACAATCCTTACAATTGTAGCTCAACTTATTAACAACACTGAAGTTAATCGATGTTAACGACAATACACCGCAACTAGAAAATACACCGTATCAATGGTCAATTAGTGAGGTAAATTAATTTCTATTATTATTTTTTTTTTCATTTTTGCTCTTTCTTAAATCAAAATATATAAAAAATAGTACTTTGATCAAATTGATTATAAAATAGCTATTAAATTTAAAGTGTGTGATATAGTGACAACGTAAACGTAAGTAAAGTAATAAATGGTGACGGATTTAGAACACTTTTTGCTAGCGACAGCACAACAAAGGGCCAAACGTCGCGTTGTCGCACTGTCGTCTTGTCGTCGTGTCATATAAATGAGTAATGCAAGTATTTTGCTTATTTAATTACAATGTACAACACTCGTGATCTCATGTCAGTCTTTACAGCAAAATAACTATCATTTCATAATCAGATTTACACTTTAATTGCTTGTGGGATCTCAGGTCTTAACAATTTTGACAATTCATTTTCACTTTCATATTACTTAGTATATTAAATATGCTGTTATACTAATGAAATTCTTTGCAACAACTCGCGTTCTTATCAATCAAAATTCTGTTTAAACAGAAAACTTATAACTCTTCTGTTATCATTCATCTGAACGCAATATCACATTAGAAATCCTTATGGTGGAGATATTTTGAACATCAAAACAATATTTAAAGAACAGGTATAAAATTTAACAAATTAGACTGCATCCGGATCGAGCTGATAAATGTACTTTGTAACGACCGACATATTGTTTTTAGTGTCTTCTATCGCCCGTCAGCAATTTAATTGAAGATTCTTTTTGTCTTGCAATTGACAAAAATATACCCGGCATCATAATTACGGGATGGTGGGGTCGCGTTTGTGGTGGGGGTGGACTTCACCCTGAATGTAAAATGTTATGCTTTAAGCCGTAAAATAACAAAATTACATCACTCACACTTCTGGATTTAGAAAACCAAGTAAGAAATGCACTAGATCTTGTTATTTTGGTTATTTTTCATCAACAAATTTCATGTGAATGTAGCTATGCGTAGCGTAGCGGTTCTCAACAATAGTGCCCTGCCAATTCAATTATACCGTTAATATGGTACTATGTTACTACGATGTTATTTGATGCAATGGTACCCAATATAAACTCTTCAACTTGATAATAAACAAAATGAATGCGTACGCATTGCAAGCGGTGCGACCCCTGGTCGCACTAGAAAATCCTCAGAAGGAAATTAAGTTCGAGTCGTTATCCGAAGGAATGTTTTACAATATGCAGTCAATATGCAGTCAAACAAAACACCTGAAAATCTCTCTTCATTCATACCAAATCCAGGTCAATTACGAAACGCTGAATACATAATAGAAATTGCATCAAGGACTACTCTGTACCACAATTTTTTCTTGCCATCAATTATTCGTGATTGGAAATGTTTGCCAGTAATTATACGGAACAGACATATACTTTCTCCATTCAAAACATTTTTAAACAGTGACAGGAAACAGACGCAAAAATACTTTTAAATAGGTAGTCGTAAACTGCAGGTCCTTCACGTACGACTTATAACGGACTGCAGAGCTTTAAATCACCACCTCGTTATAAAAAAACATTTCTGTTACCCGTCTGTGGGCAAAATGAAACTACCTACCATTTCATTTTTTAGTGTTGTGCATATGATGCCGCCCTAGAACAATCGTACTAAACCTGCAATTCTTCAAAACAAACCTTCATATACTTGTCTATAGTATGCCCCTCTCTAAAATATACAAAAACTGATGGGTTTAGAAAAGCTACGGATATTTTTTTATATTCGATTTAGATATATAAAAAATTACGTAAAGTATAACATAAAGTCTACTTTAAATGTAAACATAGGAAAAGCTCAAAGCATATTTAAAAAATACGAGTCCTAAATTTTATATAAAAGGGGCCCATTTTTGTTTTGGGAAAAGGAAAACCCCAATATATGATGATTGCATATTTCAAAAGATATATATTTTATTGATTGTTTAAACCGAAAATAAACAAAATTGATGTCGCCCACATATTTTTCGTTTTGTGCGGTCCCTTTTTTCCCTGGATAGCCAGGACAATCCCCGTAATAACCGGGGGTGATCGGGGGATCCGGGTGAAATTATGTTGTGTACACTTACCCCGTAGACTACGGTATTCCCCAAAAAAACCCCCCAGGATGCGCCCGGATCACCCCGGAGAGCCCCGGGGGGAACACGGTTCATGTCGGGGTTCCCTGGTGTTCCCCGGGGTGACGCCGGGAAAAGCCCCGGGTTACCCCGGGCGATCCAGGCGAGCCCCCGGAGAGCCAGGACGATCCAAAAAGCCCCGTATTCTTGATATTTCTGAAAAATTCCCTTTTGTCAGATGGATAGAAGGGAAATGGGAAGGGGTTTTAATACAAAAAAGTGCAATCTCGCAAATTGCATTTTTCTTTTGAAATTTAGCCCCGGGGGTTTTCAGGGGGTTTTTTCGGGGGTCAACCCCTAGCTTACCCTTTATCCCCCGCGCCCGCCCCAAGTTACCGGGTCTGCTGGATTACCGGGGGTCTACCCTACTTACGGTATATCATACCCCCGGTATCCCCCTTTGTGGCAAGCTACGGTGCTTCCCCGGTATAACCCCGATCGTTCCCGGCAGAGCTAAGGATAAAGCCGGCAAAGCCATACCTTCCCGGATCATCCCGGACCACCCCGGTGATATGATGAAACTGCGATGGCATGATGATGAAAACGCGATATTTTTATTTCTCTATCGTGTCATCGCATCTTCGTGATTTCACCATCGTGTCATCATGTTTTAATCATCGTACCATCTCAATTTCAACTTGGTACCATTGCGCATAGCTGTTCAGGGAGTCAAAAATGTTACTTTTGTCCAAACGGAACACCGGAATCGGTTGATATTGAATGATGATCGTGACTCGTTTCGCATCTCGCCAAAATCTCGCGTCTCGCTTCGCATCTTGTTTGTCGACGCGTAACAAGAAATTGATTTCCTTTATAGTCTACATAAAATCACTTAAAGGCCCAATATGCCCGAGAAATGCTTTTATTTGTATTCCTTAAAAGCTTTGTATTTTTGGTATACTTTTATAGCTCCAAAAAGTTACTCATTGACTATTACCTAAAGCATTTTTCATCTGCTGTTTTTTTGCAGTTTGTACAATTGAAGTGATTTAGAATTTTGTATTGAAGTCAAAATACTACATTTTTATGACGCATTATTTCACATTTATCGCGAATTTCTTAAGATTACAAGCATCTAACTTCATCAGAAATCATTATTTGAATATTAATAAATTAATACTTGCTCTATTTAAAGAAGTAAAAATGTATTCATTTCTGAAATATCGTGGTACGGGATACTTCAACATTGCGAGATCTCGTGTTACAATATCGTGCCTCGCTTCGTGTCACATCGGAATGTCGCGTCTCACACGATTCTGAGTGGTACGATATTCAATAATTACGGCATTACCCGGATTATTTTAGGAACTCATACATGTTGTAATTGCTTTTTCAATGGCGGATCTGAAAGCCGCAATTCTTGGAAAATGACGATTTTTACATACACATATTTCCGATGATAACAAAATACGTGTGTAATGGTCTTTTTATTTTCTTCAATAGATCATTTAAGGACCTCCGTGGCCGATTGATTAAAAAAAAAACACTTGTCCCTAACCGCTGTAGGTTCAACATATATACGGGGCATCAAACTATTCATCGAACTTTGCGAGGATCCCGGTCAGTGTGCAAATGCAGAATACATATCCGCATGCGCACGTTACAGTATAGCTATCGCGTGCGCACGTAATAGTATCGCGTGGCCACGTAAAAGCTATCGTGTGCGCACGTAATAAATAAGAAAATTGTATGTCCCCTTTATGCCACCGTAGATACTACCTTGTTTTTGCTAAGAATATTTCAAGTGCCATAAATCATTTATAAAACTTTAAGCATTGAAAATAAACGTATCACAATTGATAACGATAACAATTGATTTGCTGCATATGTGTTTAGGTTCTGGATGCTGCACTAGAAATTTTCATTGTGATATGCAGAACAGGGATATTCTTTCATTGAATATATGAATCCTATGCAGAGGCAGGACGTTTTTGACTGACTGGAAGTGACCTAAAACGGTTTTATAAATACAGAAACACTGAACAATGGCTGGTTGCCGGTAAACGGATGGGCATAATTATTACCTTTTAAGAAGTTTATGGAAAAATGTGAGACAAATGTGCTTCTAGTGTCCTTTCTATTGTATGTCGAACACATCTGTCTCATTTCCAATTTGTCGCAAATATGAATGTTCACGAACACATCGGTCTTCCTTCGTGAGACACATGTGCTCCTACATAGCACACCTCTAACAAAGAGGCTAGAATCACTGTCAAGTGTCTTTTTAACATTTTTTTATGAATCACTCAGATCCCTAATTGAAGAAAAATTGTTTCATTTTATTATATAATTATTGTAGGTATTTATTTGCTAAATAATGCCAAATATAATAGCAAATATGGTACAAGAAAGTTTAATAAAATAAAAACTACACGGTAAAAGTATTTTATATTTTGCAAGACAAACCAATATACATTTAAGAAAATTTAGGTAAACTTTGAAAACAGCTCCTCGTTGTGGAAATTTTTAAGAATATTTTAAATAAAGCTTTTCTAAACGAAATCTGCTGTAATCATAGTATTATTTTTACAATAGCTTTAGCTCTTACATTTGGTTCGCTGAATTGCTAATCATGGTCATGCAACTACATAATTAGGTTAAGAAGCAGACGCTTGTTTTGGTTGAGTCTATTATGTTTTGCTGAGGGGGTGAGTTGTCATACACAGATTTACAATTTATATGCATTTATCTTTTTCTAATGATTGTTATTATCTTAAATACTTCTGGGATTGTTGTTTTATCAAGTTATTTGTAAATAAAATTTTTATATGTCTATTAACGGCATAATTTCCATGAACACACCTACATGTGTATTGATAACGTGATGGTTTAAGCCAATGAAAAAAACATCAATATTATTCGAGTCAGGCAAAGAAAAGTTTGCAGAGTAAATCGATAATATTTATGTAGCAAACAAACTATTTTTTCATATCTTTTCGGCAGGATAAACTGTCCGAGGAGGTTCAGGCATTTTCGTATCGTAAAATGGCTGCCGTGATTATCCCAAGCACCACCGCGACTTAGCGCGGGAATTATAAATACCCTCGGCGCGTCGCATAGGATGCACATTACCTTTTATATTATTGTAATAAATATTTACAAACTGTGTCCTTCGGTTTGTTTTGATCAATCGATAACCAATAATGAGGTTAATATGAATAAATAATCATATCTCAAATCTGCGTTTCTGATTTAAAATGAAATTCCACCGTTAGTTTACCTTTAATGTATTAAAAAGGTTTTCAATTTCCTGTAATTTTATTTTGTGATCAGTCTTAAAAGCAGTCAATTGACCATGAATTTTCTTTTTATATTTTGATTTCCTTGAAATTATTTTTCTCATCTGAAGGCATGCAACTTTAATATGATGATACATTAATTGCATTCCATCAAAGTTTAAAGATATAAAATATCTCATGACATGTTTGTTCATTTTACATACACCTTTCATGTCGCAAACATAAAAAAGTCTTTACAGAAAGTAGTATGCAATCGAACCTATATTACATGCAAATGTATGTAATATTTTTCTTGTTACATTAGAAATGGTCAAATATAACTAAACAAACATAACTTAACATAATGAATTGAGTAGAAATCGTAAAGCTTATATGTAACTCTCTCATGACAACGTGTTTAAACATGATTTAATTTTAGTCTGGTTCCACGGTACTGAGTCTCGTTAAACTATCCGCATTACATGAAATCAACAGTTGTACATTCCATTATTTGTATAACGTTGCCTGTTATTTGAAGAAAATGTAAATAGAAATGTTTTGCTACAATTCAAGAAATTTAAATTGATTTGAAGCCGAAAAACTATGGCCGTGATTTGAATTTCCATTAGATTGAGACGTACCATTTCTTAGAACATATTCGTTTTTAATATGGATTGATGTTTAAATAAAATAAGTATGAGGGGACATTATTTCTTTCATGATGAAACAAACAGTCCATTCCAACATGCAATTATAGCTCAGAAGTAGCGATAGAGTGATTTAACGTAAACACCAAACATAAATATATTTCATTTCAAAACGGTTCTAAAATGCGATGAATGGGAAAAGAAAACAATGTTAAGCCATTAATTGGTGGCGTAAATTTGAATATCAGTGGTTCCGGAACGATGGAAACATTGCGCATACATGTTATACTTTGAAAGTTGCGTTGTTGTACAATAACAAATTGTCGAATTATCAAGCTTGTACGGCTTTAAAATGATAAAAATACAGGAATATGTTTACTTTAAAGTATTCTAAGAATGGAAATGAGACGTTTAGAAGAATAAAAGCGACTGACTTGGATGAGGGGATCAACGGAAACGACGGAATCGTTTTTAAAATGGAGGTAATTTGTGTTAACAGATTATTCTTTAATTTTAATAATAGCTTAACATAATATCCCTTTTCTGATTTATAAGAAGTAACAAGACAGAGAGGATAAGTATACGATTACGCACAATCAAAGGTTGATCAAAATTTATAGTAGAAAGTAAACCATAAAATTCACAATGGTACTGCTTTTCTAATTTTATAATTTATCATTTAGTTCATACACACTTATTTTAGTTCGGTTGTGTCGGAAGCTATAAACTTGCTATAACACTGTTCCTCGAACCAACCATTACTAAGTAATGAATGTAAAGTTTCTTTCTCGAGGCAACAACGGCCTGCCCCTGACAGGGTTTAAACCCCCGCGATCAGCAAACTTTAAATTACTAGTCTGACGCGTTAACCACTCGACCGCACCGTCACATTTAGTTATTTTATAATATTTTTGTTAATTTTGCTGTGTTTCTGTTTACTTTCAGCCAATAGTCGAGGTAAGTTGTATTTTTCAATTATGTTAATAATTGTATTTCAATAAAGACACATTTTATTCACCTTTACAATGTAGTCTTATATTAGAACTACACACATACCTGCACACGCCGTAGAGTCAGAGATATTAAAAACTAAACTGTAAGATAACCACACATTCATGTGTTAACCCAATTCACGGTCTTTTAATAAAAATTCTGTAATTGTCTTTGAAAATAGAAATTCAGTAAATTTTGCATCATGACAGGGAATAAAGTACATTTGTATGACGAATATAAAGGTCTGTAACAGAAAGATGCAAATGCATAAGAAATGATCAATTCTTCACAATTTTGGGAGACCAGATTAAAAAAGTTAAACAGTGACCCCAGTCTTGTTTTTTCATCAATCATGATTTTATTGAAATTTTCGTCTTTAATTATTCACAGTTTAAGACATTTACTACAATGGTTAATTTTGTCTATGTAAAAATGCAGCTCCGAGAAACATCTTTTGTCGTGTTACTTGCAATTTTCTGAGGGCACAATATAAAATATTTCATCACAACCAGTTATGACATCTTGCGTACATATTACTCAATAGTTCCAGGTATCTTATCAATGTAAAAGTTAAATATATTAAAATATAGATGACTTCACAGTGAAATTAATAGGTGCCTTAACTAACACAGTTTAGAAATACAATAAAAAATAACAATTTCATGAATAATACACATACAACCATGTAAAACTAAATGTTCTTATTCTTTCAATTTAGCCAGAATCACTCGTCCTGGAATACTTATCAACGTTCAGTATAGATTCTTCAACTGGTGTGATAAGACAAAAGCGTGCATTAGACTACGAAGAACATAGTGTGTACCATTTCAATATAAGCGCTACGGTAAATATTATTTTTGCTATATCTTCATAATTCCAAAATGGAAAGAGTATACTAGTACTCGCCACCATGTCCGTTCTTCTGACCGTCTGTCCGAAACATGTTTTTTTTTCAATTTAAAAATTAAACAAGGCCTTGCTTATATTTCAAAACCGTTAGGTGTTAGATGAGAATTAAATAAAAATATTAATTTCGGAAGCCACGCTTTGTTTGGTGGTTCTGTAATTTCAAGTATAGTTCGGGTAAAACGTTTTCCCACGCACATTAGCTAATACGGCTATTGTTTATTGACTGATGTGTTAATATTTTGTAGGTAGGTATCACGAGTGGCCCTTTAACTTTTGTTGACGTACTACCGTTAAGGTCACAAGTGCTGAAAATAGATTTTTTTTAATTTTTTAAACTATCTGATAGCGATTATTGCTATTTATATTTGATTGTAGACCTATTAGGCATTCCCCTAACTTTACTTGGGTCGAGTAAAGAGTCACTGAAATCTAGGTTGGTTGTGCTAATTAGTTTTTTACACTTTTCCTATGTATCCTTTATCCATGCACTGATGTTCTCCTTATTTAGTAGATAAATATCTTTATTCAGCCATTAACTTTTTTGGAGTTATGTGTAGTAGTATTTTGTTTTAAGGTCAAGGTAACAAAAATAAATATTTTTTTTTACACTTTTGCTCATGCAGCTTTTATTTTAGATACTTGCTACATCCTTGGCCGTTTCTTTAACTTAATTGGAGGTAGGGCCACCTGGTCCCTTATGCTAAAAGTACATTGTTACTTTGACTCTTGCTGCCCTTATTTATTGACTGATGTGTATTTAATTAATGAGCAGATTCATGAATCATTCATCGCCTTTAACGATATGTGTTGCTGATTATTTCTTATGCATCACTGTTGTTCGCAGATCAACATAGTTTGTTCTGTGATGATTTTGAAAAGTCTCTCGTTGATTTAAAGAGACTCCACTGAGATGGGACTTGTAATAATTGGATGGTTCATTTTCCCAATAACTTGAGTACAAAATTTCAGATCATTTGCTCACTCCATCTTTTATAGAATAATTATTCTAATTGATGAAAATGAACCAAATGCTATTGACTTAAATGGGACTGAAAAAAGCACAAAAATACGATTTTCAATTTATTTCCGAGTATGTTATTATACCCGCACAAAACAAAGTTTTAGGAGGGGTTGGTGTATAGGAATGTTCCGTTCCGTCCCTTTCGATCTCTAGATCCCAGGAAACACAGATTAAGAATTGAAACTTGGCACATCAAAGCAATACCACAATGCCATTAACTATATCACGTTTCAAGAGAATGTTGCCCTTTTTATCAAATATGTATTGCTTAGGTGGCTATTTCTTTATTGTTGATTAATGTATTGTCTTTATTCTTGGACACATCAATTCACAGAGATGTTCCTTAAAGTTGATCAGATTAACCTTGACCTTGAGTAATAAATGACCTTGAAATTTATTGTCAAAATATTGAATTTACTTTAGGTTTGGCTTGAACTGATTAGACATTTGCTATTTATGAATGGATTATCTTAATAATTATTTAAACACAGCATACTTTAGGACAATACCTTTATGAAGATCAAACCAACTTTGACATTGACAGAAATGGACGATGTGCAGAGCGCAGGATTGACCTCTCCCTCCCAGGTCAAGGTCACACTTATTGGTTTTGAATGAAAATAAAACATTTTGGCAAAAATATTACTTATGATGAGACGGTGTGCAGATTATAGGTTCGGGCTTCCTGAGATTAAAGTTGGCCCCACATCGGGGAGAACTTGACTTATATTTGACTTGTATAGGAAATCACATTTTAGTTTCATTTTTACCATATCCAAAGCTAAGATATTTAGCATGTAACATTGACTTTTTAAATCATGTACCTTGGTTCAATATTAACCCGCCCCAGGGGTCACTTGATTTATGTCGTCCAGTATAAGAAAGCAGATCTGAGACCTTTTGTTTGAAACTATGATGTCCAGAGATATTGGACATGTAAAATCACTTTGTGGACCACAAAATAACTGGTATTAATTGTGTTCCTTGGGTCAATATGGCCTTCGGAGTTTACTAAATTAATATCATTTTGTGTAGGAGACTATTTTTAAGTCTTACTTTGGTGAAAATTCAATGCCTAGAGTTAAGATATTTGACAAGTAGCGTTGCCTTGTTTGCCTCTACAAAAAGGTATTAATCATGTCCCTTGGGTAAATAGTTGTCCCTCCTTGGGGCCATTTACTTTATATAGTCTTGTACGAAAAACACATTTCATTCTGTTGTTTGTGAAACTGCATAGCCCAGAGCTTAGATATTTTGCATATCAATTTGTAGATTTCAATAAAAGTTATATTCATCATGTTCCTCAGGTCAAAATTGGCTTTTGCCCCGGGAGTCACTTGCTTTAACTAGAGTAAGGAATAGGAAAACACATCTCTCTAATTTATAAACATACACTTATATCAATATAATTGTCATTGATTAAAGGATCAAAAAGGCAACGGAAGAACGAGCGAAAGTACTATATTAACAATTACAGTAATAGACGTTCAAGATACACCCCCAGTCTTCACAAGTGGGTCATACAAAGCTTTAGTACGTAATGATGCTGAAATAGTAAGTGTCCTATTTTGCTGAAAATCTATACTAGAAGTATATAAAAATATTGAAACAAAGACTCGACAAACTAAATCGCGGTTTCTTAATGACTCAAACGATAGACGATAAAGATATTTGAAAAGTTTTTCACCAAATTAACTTGGAAATATTAATACTATTAAAAATTTTGTAGGAATCATATTTTATCTTAAAGATATACTTCTCTTGCCGTATTAATTAATGAATTATCTACTTTTTCTGATATTTTTTCAAAGCATTTTGTTAGTTTTGTTGAAAATACATAAGTGAAAATATGTATTACCATTATGAAAGAAATCCTAACATGTTACTTGACGTTGGCTCGTTCACAATCAATGAAAGAAACACTGCTTTATTTTTGTTTTGTTTTGCAGGGTACCCATGTCATCACTGTTCATGCGCTAGACGGGGATACGGGATATAGACCGATGAACGCAATTGGTTATTATATCTCCCCAGGTTGCATTTTTAACTTTTACTAAAATGACTTATTAAAGTTAACTTTTCATATCTAAGATCCCTCACAATATTACACTTTTATTTTTTATAAACAAACTAGGAGAAAATACAGGATTTAGAATATGCGTGTTTTTATAGCATAAATAGAATGTTAGTAATGAAAACGATTACAAAAAGAAACGAAAATGTTTGACATACTATAATTATGCAATATTCAGTTAATTATTACAGTGAACATTGCTAGTCTGAAACTTTCTAATCAAGAATCTATTCTGATCCGAATCTGCTTTCATCTCATCAACGATTTTTTTCACATGTAAAGTACTGATAATTACATTGCCTTTTAATTGGTGTGCATGTTTTATCTTGTTTGAGTACAGTATACAAATAATATCCAAATAAAAATACTGTATATTCATTAACATCACAAATTGAATCTACTTTGAAAAAGGTGGGTGCTCCGAAGTGTTCACAATAAATGACCAAGGAGGAATAAACACTAGGCTACATATCGACCAAAACACAGACGCTTTTGAATCAGCATGTGAACTTGATGTTGTAGTAAGTCGAATATAATGCGTATTAAGAGATTACTAGAGACTAATATTTTTGTGATAAATGAGTGTGTAAAAATCTTAGTTTGCATGAGCTGTTTGTAAACATTTGTGCATCTAAACGAGGAAGAAAACTGTGTACTATTAGAAATTTTCAAGATGATTTCAATTTCAGTATGATCATAAACATGACGACCTTAATTCAACTGATAATAAAAGTAAATGAAAACAGAAAGGTGTAGCTACAACACTTATTTTACCTTCAGCATTTATTAAAAAGTAGCTTAACGTTATTACAATATACGAATATAACAAACTTTTAATAATCCCCCGCCGAAAAGGCGGCGGGGGATATAGAAATAGTCTCCGTCCGTTCGTCCTTTCATCCGTCCGTTCATCCGTCCCACATTTTGTTTGGAGCACATCTTAAAAAGTATTTGAGATATCAACTTGAAACTTCTTAGGTGTATAGATGATACTGAGGAGGAGTGCAACACTTAAGAACGATAACGCTACCATGCAGATTTTTTTGTTATAGCCCTTTGTTATTTTTCATACTTAATTTTTGTCCAGAGGATAACTCAAGAAGCATGTGAGATATCAACATGAAATATCATGAGATATCAACATGAAACTTCATAGGTGGAGGAGATGTGCAGTAAACAAGAATGATAATTCTACCCCTCATAATTTATGATAATTTATTGTCCTTTGTTAATTTCAAGGAAAATTTTTCCTGAGTTGAGCATAACTCAAAAACTCTTTGACTTTGTCAATATGAACATTCATAGGTGGACATATCTTATAAAGGAGGAATGATGTGAATAAAAATGATAACTCTACCCGTTATAATTTTTGAGTTATTGTCCTTTTTATTTTTCATACTTTTGTCCGAAGCTTATACAAAAAAGTATTGCAGGTATTAACTTAAAACTTCATAGGTGGATAGATCTCATTAAGGAGGAGTGCAGGGCACAAGAAGGATAACACCACCGTGCAAAAAGTTTTCAGTTATTGCCCTTTAATATTTTTCATGCTTATTTTTGTCCAGACAGTAAATCATTAAGTATTTACTTTATAAGGTATTCACTTGAAACTCAAAATATAACTAGGTGGCTACATGTACTATGAGAGGTGGAGTGAGCAATAACTGAACAAGAGATTGACTTGATACATAGAGTAATGTAAAGTGAATAATAACTGTAATCTCTTTTTTTCATATTTTTTTCTGGGTAACCCTTTGTTTGATTTCATATATATTTAAAGAATAAGACAACTAATGCCATGTCACGTAAGCATGAATGTTGGTCTATGTGTATACTTTGATTTTGCACAACTAACCCCTAAATCATAAATTTCCTTGCAGAACTAAACTCAAAACTTGCTAAAAGCTTCCGCATGTATTTAAAGAAAATAAAATTTTTACGAAGGTTTATACTTGCATATTACTTAGAGCGCAAAAACGTAAACATTAGACCAGACAAACTCTATATAATAGGAGCTCAAAATAACCTTAACAGTTGTCCTTGAGATTAAAAAAAATAGAGAATTTGTATTCAGATAGGTTTCGAATATGTAATCACTGCAGCCATCAGTAATTACATTGGTTTCAAATCTGTATGCACTTCAGCCATCAGTTTTCATTACCAAAAGACCTCTTAAGGACGATTTTGGGATTTTTCATATAGAAATATAGGCATAATTAAAACTGTTCAATAAGTCAATATGAAAAAAATCCGAAAACGTCCTTAAAATTGAATTAATCTTCTCTACTACATAAACATTCTTCCAATGAGCAAACATATTCGGCAGGGGATGTCCATGTTTACTTGGCTCTTGTTGCTTTTATTGGCGACGCCGGGGAGCGGCGTCGTCTATTATGGAATGCTTTTTATTTTTGCCTATGGAAGGAGCTGTTATTATTAGCAGTTAATTTCATGTTGTGTTAATTAGTTTTATTTTGATTCGTAAAAATCAAGTAAACAAATGTGTTGTTAGATTTGTATTTAATAACTTTATGTAAAAAGCATGTGCATTGCGATATTATTTTCACGAAATTGCAGGTTAAGTTTAACAGCTTGTCCCTTAGTTTTAATGACAATACTAAAACCCGGATTTCGAATATCGTTGTGGTCTAGATTGAGGCCGTATCAGTTCATTCATTCATTTATACATTTTCAAAATTTTCCTACAAGAAGAAAGTTCACCTGCAATTGAGTATAAGGATAGGTAATGGAACTGTTGTGTAAACGATTATCCTATTGATTTTATCCTTATTACATTTATCTGTTGCGCAGAATGGTTGTTTTTACAAAGTGTACCAGTATCGGATGTTGAAAGCTATCCGATTTTCTGCAATTACTGCTGACACATGGCCATCTATTTTTTATGAATACTTTACCATTAATTTGCATGGCTTGATAAAACTGAACCTGCAGCATTTCATAATTTTGCTGTTTAGGGTGTTCTTTTGGGTTTCAGGTTTTCTTTATTTTAAGGGGAAGTAACTCATGTTTACTAAATTATTTGTCCTTTTCTGTCTATCTTAGGTATTACTTATAATACTATTTTTGTTGTATATAATTCACCAGTTGTAAGGTCATCAAAAGCATGTTAATGTTAATGTTAGGATTTTATATTTATTTAATATAAACTGGGAGTGCATACATGTATATCTTAGACAGTAGTATATTGATATGTTGAGACTTATAATTTTTCTGCATTTAAAGAGATACAGTTATGTCATTATTATTAAAGGGATGAGACTTTCATTTAAAGTTATAAATGATAAAACATGTATTGATTGAAAATGTCCTTAAACTTGGATCAAGCAATATAATTAATAAAGTCTCAAAAAATCATATTCTGAATAGTTATTCTATTTTTTTTCTAACATGTGCATAGTTTGAAAAGGACAGCTTCTGTCTTATCTATTTGTAATGAAGGGACACCTGTCTCAACCTCCAGGTCTCCTGAGTCAACCCGACAACAGACTGTACATAGAGTAGATTGTTACTTGCCCGTGAATAAATTTGTGCACTAAATTTATAGTGGGTGATTTGTGCAACAATGAAAACCAACATAGTACAAAAAGGTAACTGGGCGCCAGATGAAAACAATGAAAATACAATCTACACAAAGTGTTTGTTTGTTGCATTTTCATGTTTTTGCCCGGTGCCCTTGATGCAAAATCACAAATCAGCCTTCATAAAATTTCTTAATGTTGGTCACAGGTTTGAGTTCTGGTCAAGCTCAAAGTTGTTCTTCATCCTGTGACTGCATATAAGCATGAGTTCAATTTCCTATGCTCTGTAACATAAGAAATTCACGAACACAAATCGATATAGTTGGGAAATATGTTGTGGTTTAGAACTGTTTCATTATTAAAGAGAAAATGTGTAGCAGGCCGGATAGCTCAGTTGGTCTTCTGAAAGTCATGGGTTCGAGTCATGGTCAGGCAGTTTCAGTCAGGGTTTAGAAGTGGTTTTTCAATTGACACATGTTTGATTCATTTAACAGATTATTTGAAATGGACAAAGGCAGTATTGCATGATACTTTTAGATCTACAAAGGGCATTTGATACAGTTGAACACACTATACTGCACATGAAGAAGTTGTTTTTCTTCTTCTTCATGAAACTTCAAGCATCTGCCATATACAATGTATAATGACATTCTTACATGGTTTAAGTCTTATCTCTGATAGTAGCTGGTTGATGTGGCTGGAACTCATTCTACTACTGCTCCGAGTACCTATGCTGTCCCCCTGATGTTCATTTTAGGTCCTCTTTTATGTCTAATATATGTCAATTACATGTCTTCAACCCTAAGCAATAAGCTTTTATTATAATGCACAGGCACGAGTATCAGACCTTGGAAGAAAAATATGGTCAGATTGATAAAAAAACCTGTGAAGTGTCAACAACCAAAATAAAATGTAAATAATGACCCCTTTAAAAATATACTTCAAGTTGATAGTATATTTTTAAAGGGGATCATTATTTACATTTTTTTTTTTTTTTTTATAAACACAGTTTTTTTTATCAATCTGGTCATCTGGTCATATTTTTTCTTCCCAGGTCCGATACTCGTGCCTGTGATTATATGCTGATGACTCAGGAATCCTTGTGTCTCATAAAATAAATCTGAAGAAATTCTTTCTTATAGCATGAGTCTTATAAGATTGCTTAATTGACTATAAATTGTCTTTGCATCTTGGCAAGACAGATTCTATTCTTTTTTGGTTTAAGTTTCAACTTAACTGGCCCTAGCCTCCAGGTCACATGTAATGGTACTGCTATAAGTACATATCTTTTGTTAAGTATTTAGGTGCAAATCTGGATCAAATTCTTTTGGCGTCGCCCTTTGATGCTTTGCATCAATGCTTTTCTTGTAATCTTGTATTTATTATCATATTATGTTTTAATTATATACGTGTATACTGTATACTACACAATAATTGTCAATTATTGTCATATAAGCAATTTATCAATTTATCTAGTCACAGTATTCCCATTGTAAATATGTGAACTTTCTAATTATTGTCATGCATATAATTTACAGACAGATAAAATGTAATATCTTAAAATAACTTCATTTTTCAGGCACAGGAAGTACTTTATGACGCAAATCAACAATACGGACCAATAAAAACTAAAGCTACAGTATATGTTATGTTACGAAGCAAAGGTAAATAAGCGTTTAAATTTGTATAGCACACATGGAACTATACAGTAAATAATTAACACATGGGTTTGTGGGTAACAGTAAAAATATCATCCCGAGGAAAGTAAGGGGTGATATTTTTACTTTTACTCACAAACCCGTTACGTAATAGAAAGAGCACCGAAACACGAGGCTATCTGATTTGTACGAGGGGGCGTAGCCCCCGAGTATTAATCAGATTGCCGAGTGTTTTGGTGTTCTTTCTCTTTTGTATCATAGTCAAACATAAAAGCACGTTCCCTGTTGTCATAATATGAAACCCCGGCAAAAATGAACCAATGAACGAACATCTGAATATGACATTTCTGTCGCTTTCCCTTTCTCTGCCGTCACAATATGTAAACCCAAGCAAAAATGAGCCAATCAATGGGCATGCTCTGGAGTGCGGGTAACTAATACCCGCACTCCAGTTAACGCACTGTGCATGTATATGTATACGATTTAACCCTGACACATTTTCAACAGAAAGGTCTCCAAACTATGATACAAATTCATATTGTATCATAGTTTGGGGACCTTTCTGTTGAAAAAGTGTCCGAGTTAAATCGTATACATATACATGCACAGTGCGGTAACTGGATTGCAGGTATTAGTTACCCGCACTCCAGAGCATGCCCATTGATTGGCTCATTTTTGCTGGGGTTTACATATTGTGACGGCAGAGAAGGGAAAGCGACAGAAATGTCATATTCAGATGTTCGTTCATTGGTTCATTTTTGCCGGGGTTTCATATTGTGGAACAGAGAACGTGCTTTTATGTTTGACTATGATACAAAAGAGAAAGCACACCAAAACACTCGACAATCTGATTTATACTCGGGGGCTATGCCCCCTCGTACAAATCAGATAGCCTCGTGTTTCGGTGCTCTTTCTATTACGTATTACATCTACCCCAAACAATAACTGTGAAGATTAACAGTACAAATTTCTTAGTTACATGGAACACTTGCATAAACAGGGGCCACTAGGGAAATACACATTACACAAAAAGTTAGGTGTAATGATACAATATGTTTAGCATGATTATTTCTTTTCTATTAACTCTCGTATTATATCATTTAGAATAAACATTCTAGCACATATAATGTCCATTGTTTTTGTAACATTTGTGATATCTGTAATATATTCCAGCTCTAGGCCGATATTCTTGGATAAGGTCACGCATTTATTATCCAACTATCAATCTCCAAATTAAAGAGTATTAAAGAACGAAAACTTATGTACTCAAGTTTTACATACAAGACCGGAAGAGTTGACTTTCTTGAATACTTAATACACTACATTCCTCCCCTTATTAAATATGAAACCCTTCATTATTTTTCAAGCATAACACATATAAATCTGTTACCATTAATTACAAAAGTTTGCCAGAGTTGAAATGCAAGACCTTATTCATTTATAAAATAAACACACAATTCTTTAACATATGAACATTTTAAACAAAATTCTAAACAATTTGTAATGTAAATACTTTTATAAATACGAGTTAATAATACAATGTACCTCATTGTTAAAAAAACAAAGTTTAACTTTATGTATATGAACTTTCAGTTAATTCTTATCCATTACAAAGTCTTCATATCTCTTAGGCAATGTTTTTACTCTTGATGGTCTTGTCATAATCTTTGTAGGTGTTACACTTTTAGTTTTTATCGGAATTGCTTCCCTTTCTATAGACACATTTGGATTACTGTGAATTGAATCTTCTCCGTTCCCTTTCTCATTTTCAATTAAATTTTCTACACTCTCATTAATAAGCTTTTCATTTCTCAAATCAACATTTCTCTGAACAGAATTTTCAAGCACATTTCTATTTTCTGATTGAACATATTTCTTATCATTTTGCGACACATTTTCATCTATATTAGCACTACAACTTTCATTGAATTTTTTCACATGTGATACATTTCTTGAATATCTAGTTCCATCTTTGGATTCTATCATGACACTATTTCCTTGCCTTTTGGTCACTAACATTGGCTTTGGATTGAATACTGTATAGATAACTTATTTTGTTTCCTTTGTTTCACTAATACATCTCCTTTGATATCACTCTCCATAGCTCGTCTTTGTCTGTCCGCATATATTTTCCCTTTTCCTTTCCTTTCACTGTCTCAATCCCTTACTTCCTGATCATAATTCATATATGAAAAATCTGAAATATCTGGACTTTTTTTTCCACATGTTTCTCCGAAACAACATGTAGGCTGGCGAGCCACCAGTTGTACTTTGTGGAGTTGATCTATACATCATCAAGAAAGTCTGCAGCTCCTCTTGCCAATTTCGATTCTCTGCATGTGATGTTCTTATACGTTTCATTATTGATTTATTCTGAATTTCGACTTCCCCATTTGCTTGAGGCCATAACGGTGTTGTATTTCTGTGTTCTATATATTATGTTTCTAGATATTCCTTTAGCTCTTAACTGTTGAAATTCTGAGCATTATCTGTTTGTATTGAAAATGGCAGTTCATGTACCGCAAACAAACTTTTAAAACACTTAATTATCTTGTCAGATGTTATTGTCTTAAGAATAAATATTTCAATCCATCTCGAGTAGTAGTCCACAACGACTAAAAGATTATGTCCTGATGGTAGTGCCTAAAAAGTCTGCACATAAGTGTTCCCATGGTTGTGACGGTAACTCTCTTCTCTTCATTGGTTCCGGTTTTTGAGTGTTACTAACTAGTTGGCAACCATAGCACATTTTACAATACTTTTCTATGTCCTTGTCCATTCCAGGCCACCATAATTTAGATTTAAGTCTTTGTTTCATAACAACAATACCTGGGTGTCCTTCATGACCTAGAGCCAAATTCACTTCGAAGTGCATTAGGAACAACGATTCTCGTACCGCGTAATATCAATTTTCAAAGAGCAGATAAGACATGTTTAATAGGTAAATAGTTCTTATTAGTGACTTCAAACCATCTACCAGTTTTCAGTATTTGTTGAATTTCATTTAGTTCAGGATCTTTTGCTGATTCTTCCTCAATCTTTCTTGCAGTCATAGCAATGGGTATGTCTTCAGACGTAACAAATCTTACATATTACTCTGTTTGCAAAAAATCATAATTATCTTCTGATATCGCTTTTTTCGGAATCAATCGTGACAACGAGTCAGCAATATTTTCTTTACCCGGTATATATTTTACTGTGTATGTAAATGCTTGTAATCTTTATACCCATCTTTCTATTCTAGCACATGGTTTGGACCTCCTTGAAAACAAGAATTCTAAGGCTTTATGATCTGTCATTTATTCAAAATTCATTCCAATTAAATACATTTGTAACCTCTCACACGCCCAAACTATTGATAAAGCTACTTTTTCAGTTTGTGAGTATTTCCGTTCAATTGGTGTGAGCGAACGACTTGCATATAATATAACTCTTGATTCCCCTTTTTTGTTTATTTGTGTCAACACACAACCTAGACCTGCTGGTCCCGCATCACATATACCTTGTGTTTTGTCTGAACGATTGAAATATCCTAAATTCTTTGCATTAGAAAGCACTTTTTTCAATTGGTCAAAGCTTTCTTGCTGTTCAGTGTCTCATTTGAATGCAACATCTTTTCTACTCAACTTTCTTAATGGTTCTGCTATTTCAGCTAAATTTGGAATAAAACGCGAACTGAAATTTACTAGTCCCAAGAAGCTTTTAACTTCAGATACAGTTTTGGGTTCTCTAGTTTCTAGTATAGCTTTCACTTTCTCTTCAGATAGTCCTACTCCATATTTTGACAAAACAATACCCATGAAATCAATGTGAGACATGTTAAACTGACACTTGTCTAAATTTAAAGTCAATCCCTTTTCTTGTAATCTCTGTAATAATGCATGTAGTCTAGCATCATGTTCTGCAGTATCTTTTCCATGTACAATTATATCGTCAAAGACATTGTTAACGCCTAACAATCCACTTAACACTTGTGAAAGTACCTTGTTGTAGATTTCTGGTGCACAACTTATTCCAAACAAAAGTCTTTTATATCTATACATCCCTCAATGAGTCATGAATGTAGTTATCTCCCTTGATCGTGTATCCAATTCAATTTGGTGATACGCCATCTTAATGTCTAGCTTTGAAAATACAGCTGAACCATTCAAATCTTGCAAAACCTCTTCTGTTGTTGGTACAGGGTATCTTTCCCGAATTACAGCTTAATTTGCACGCCTCATATCTACACATAGGGTGACTCCTTCATTCTTAGGTACTACAACAATTGGACCAACCCAATTACTTGGCGAATCTACTTTCTCTATTATATCTAATTTTTCTAAATTATCATGTTTTTTGTCCAGTTTTTCACGTAAACCATATGGAATTCTCCTTAATGGTTGAATAACAGGATCAACATTCTCATTCACGGGAATATGTAATTGAAAATCTTTAAATTTTCCTACTCCATTAAAGCAATTTGGAAATTTCTCCCTCAGTTTAGCTTTTTGTGCACTTTCTACAATCTGTAGAAATCTTTAAAAGTCCTAATTTCTAAGATGTACTTTTACTAAGCAATGCTTTACCTTTCTCCTCAATGACAAGAAATTCAGCTGCTTCCCGTTTGTCATTCACTGAAATAACCGTACTGAAACATCCTGCAACTGGTAATGGTTTCTTATGTCCATATGCATTAACTTTCTTGTCTGTTAAACTTGGACTTACATTTCACTTTATTTTGTTCCAATCTTTCCACAATTCCGATCAATTACGTTTACAGAAGCTCCAGAGTCTACAATCACAGGTACCATAATGCCTCCAATATTTACAAGTATATCTTCATTCTTGCATGACAATTCACTAACTGTAAAAACATAATCCGAATCTTCGGAATCATTTTGCTCTTCATCACAATTCACTTGAAGAACTTTATTCTTACTCTTAGATTTCCAGTATTTAGCTTTACCCATACATTTTAATTTACAATATCTTTCTAAATGTCCAACCTTTTTGCATTTCCGGCAGTTTTTTCTTTTAGCGGGGCAATGTGGATCTGATTTGATATGTCCTTCATGTCCACATGCAAAACATAATACTTTAGTTTTATACCCATGATTTACATGCATTCTGCTGAATCTTGTGGACACTTTATTCACATGTTCATGATTTGTTGATGTTGTTTGTTCCATCGCAATAGCTTGAGATTCGGATGCTTCTAAAGCAATAGCAATCTGTCTACATTCATCTTATGATGGATTATCTTTTTCTAACAGTTTTCTTGTCAGTCTTTGTGAATAACACTTTTCAATTAATTGATCACGAATATTTTCTTCAATATTATGAAAATTACAGTTCACAGCTTTCTGTCTCAATCTTGTTATATACTGGTCAACTGATTCATTTGGTAGCTGTGTAATTCCCCTGAATTCAGACCTCTCAAACGCAGATTTCACTTTCGGTTTAAAGTACGTATCCAACACTTTCTTCGCAACCTGATATACATCCTCTCCCTCCCCAGGATCTGGCACTTCCTGTGTGAAGAAAATGTCCTGAACACTTAGGCCTGCTGAATGCAATAACAAAGCTTTCTTTTGTGCGGCGTCTTTTACACCTTTCCCTTCAGCGTAAAGTTCAAAACTTCTCAACCAACGAGTCCAACGAAAACCCAACGTTAAACGATCACCAAGTTCAAATCGTAAACTACCAGAAATGTCCGATAAATTTACAGGAGCCATCCCGTAAGCATCAAAAGGAAGTTTTGATTGATCCTCGTCGCCAAATATTTATGTAATATATTCCTGCTCTAGGCCGATATTCTTGGATAATCTAACTAAGGTCACGCATTTATTATCCAACTATCAATCTCCAAATTAAAGAGTATTAAAGAACGACAACTTATGTACTCAAGTTTTACATACAAGACCGGAAGAGTTAACTTTCTTGAAAACTTAATACACTACAATATCTACATGTTTCTACACAGTTACTTAAATATTTGTTATATCTATTAACAGAAAGCCAAGATGAGTTTGACAGATGCAGTAGTGATAGTCCAAAAGTGGTTGGAACATTGTTGGTTACACTTCTTATTGGCATACAAAGATTCATTTAATATATATACAATAATACATGTCTTAAAAAAATAATTTATTAAAATATTTATCAGTATTGACAATTTATTTATCAGTATTGACAATTATTATTTGAGCTAAATGTTTCTATATATTCTAATTCTTAGATGAATTTGCAATGATGCGACCCGACATTTTTGTGATATGACATTGACAAACGGGTACAGGTTTCCAATTTTTCCCACTGGGTTTTATTTGGTTTTTCCTGGGCGAGTCGACCACAATTTGCAAGTTTCATGGTATAGGAAATCAAAAATGTTTTTATTTTACTGTTTTTCACATACCTAACTTTATTGATCATAATCTGAAAACTGGAATTTATCTTCCATAATGCAAAAACGTTTATATAATTGATACATTAGTGTGTTAAATCCAGTCGTGACTTTATATAGTATTCATGTAACTTCTCCAAGTTAAATAATGTTCAAGACTTTTCATTATCATTGCGAATATTTCATTGTTAATAGATTTAATTTGCAATTTGCCCTGATTTCTTTTTAGCTTTGTTATTGTTTTACTCTTGTAAAATGCTACGCCGCTTTACATTTTAAATCGTTGTCCTCGTAGCGGCAAGCACAAACAGAGTCTAGCACTTTCAGAGCTTATTATCATAGTTTACAGCATTTTGCGTTGTTAAGTAGCTTTCCATGCATTTAGCTGGGAGCTGTCTTTCATATTTTTTCTCATTACATTTTTTATTTCATTTCATATTTTTTGTCGATGATATTTGTTTTCACCAAAATGCACAATAAAGTCACGGCCTTATTCCAATCAATTTGTGTTCTGTTATTTTATTCACAATTGACTATTTATAAAACAGTTATGTTTTCTCCTGGGAAATATAACCATTTGTATAAGAAGTGTTGCGCAGTTCCAGACGGTGCTATATCTGCCATGCAGAGATATGTGAATGAGGATCTTTAGTTCTACCGTTTTAATAGCTTAGAAATGCTACTATTGGTTTTTCATAAATACGTATCTGCTATATATGGTTTTGTTCATTTATAAAGATTGCGTCATCTAAGACCCCATATCTTCCAACGAAAGATTTCTCAGCAATAACTAAAGTTCCGTCTGCTTTCGAACCTTGTCGCTGGAAAACTACTTAGTAGTAAGAACACCCGTTAATAAATTAAGCAACGAGAACATCGTGTCACATGGAGTTGAAATTGCATTTATATTTAAGCGTTATACAGTCTCGATAAATTTCAAAATAGATCTTAAAGTTTCTAAACGTCACGACAAATTCACATTCGGAAGATCCCATCGTATGAAAATGTGGTATATATATGCGATTTCTAACGTCAGTTCTTACGAAAAGTTTTTTTCGGGCCCCAACAATCAGGGTGACACCATTTATTCGCCCCGTTCCAATGATCGGTATTGGTTGGGGAACCATACCATACTGACCTTACAAATTCTCTTGTCTATATGCTTATATACATGTAGCGAAAATTTATAATACATGATACATGTTCATAACAAGAGTTTATGATTTAAAAGAGTAGGCTGTGATGGTACATGTACCCTAATCGTTGGCTCCTTTTTATTGGATAAAAAAATTTAAAAGAAAAACATGAGAGAAAAAATAATAAAAACTAGAAATGAGTCCATAGGACACGGGTGCCCCAACACTCAACCGATTTGTCAATCTTATGTCACTAGATCAAATATTGTTCTGGCTATGTGTGCCCAAGTTGAAAACTAAAAATCTTTTATTAAGCAAAAGGCAAATACTACAAATACTGAATAAATCCACAAGAAAACCCCAGGGTGCATAAGTACACATGCTGACGAACATTCTTGAAAACTTTCAGGCCTACAGGTCAAATATTTTTTGAGTTATGTGTGACACAAGTTGAATATTGTAAAGTTTTACTAAGTCAAGGGCAATAACTCTAAAAATACTAAATATATCCACATGAAAATACCCAGGTACACAACTACACATGCTGAGCAATATTCCTGTAAGGTTTGATGAGTGTAGGTCAAATACGTTTTTAGTTACGTGCGACGCAAGTCGAAAATTGGAAATATTTACTAATTCAAGGGCAATAACTCTAAAAATACTAAATATATCCATACAAAAATACCCAGGTGCACAACAACACATGCTGATCAACATTCCTGTAACGTTTCATGACTTTAGGTAAAATATTTTTTGAGTTACGTGCACACAAATTGAAATTTGGAATTTTTTACTAATTCAAACGAAATAAATCTAAAAATACTAAATATATCCACACAAAAATACCCAGGTGCACACCTTCACATGCTGATCAACATTCCTGTAAGGTTTCATGACTCTAGGTCAAATACTTTTAGAGTTATGTGTGACACAAGTTGAAAATTGCAAATATTTACTCAGTCAAGGTCAATAACTCTAAAAATATCCACACGAAAATACCCAGGTGCACAGCTTCACATGCTTAGCTACATTCTTGTAAGGTTTTATGACTCTAGGTCAAAATCTTTTCAGAAACGTGCGACACAAGTCCAAAATTGCAAATTTTTACTAAGTCAAGGGCAATAACTCTAAAAATACTAAAATATCCACACAAAAATACCCAGGTGCACAACTTCACATGCTGAGCAACATTCCTGTAACGTTTCATGACTTTAGGTCAAATATTTTTAGAGTTATGTGTGACACAAGTTGAAAATTACAAATTTTTACCAAGTCAAGGGCAATAACTCTAAAAATACTATAAAATATCCACACGAAAATACCCAGGTGCACAACTATACATGCTGAGCAACATTCTTGTAAGTTTTCATGACTCTATGTCAAATACTTTTTAGTTACATGCGACACAAGTTGAAAATTGCAAATTTTTACTAAGTCAAGGGCAATAACTCTAAAAATACTAAATAGATCCACATGAAAATACCCAGGTGCACAACTTCACATGCTGATCAACATTCCTGTAAGGTTTCATGACTTTAGGTCAATTACTTTTTGAGCTACGTGCGACACAAAAAGGGAACGAACGGACGGACGTCCGTCCTCGGGAGCAAACATTTTGGGTTTAGGGGCTATTTTCTTTGTTATTTTCTTTGCTACTAGCCCCTTAACCCTTTGATCACGGAATGAACCTATTGTTCTCTTTTGTTCTCTTTACTGTTATATAGCCCCTAAATCCAAAATGTTTGCTCGGACGGACGGACAAGGGCAAATCTTAATCCCCCCCCCGCCCTATAGTGGGGGCACAAAAATAGATGATTGGGATTTGGAGTGTTTGCACCATGCTAAATGAGTCTTTTATAAGGTGTGAAAAGTTTGCCAAGTTTTTTTGAATATTTCTACATTATCGTTTTTCAACGCTATCATTTGTTGTATTGGAAATTTTGTAGTTCAGTTCAGTGTCCTTACAACATAAAAAGTATTTGTAAAGTATCTCTCTACATCTTGTTCTTTTAGGTGACATTGAACTAAAACTTTTCCACCTTTAAATTTTAACTCATTCATATAGATAAGCTTCCAGTCACCGTTGAATTCCTAATTAATTATCTTTTTTACCCACGATGCTTTTATTGAATTTAAATATATATCCATCAATTTTAGGCCCCCATTTTCGTACTCTTGAATGAGGATTTCCCGCTTAACTTTGTCTTTTTGTCCCCCCCCCCCCCAAATGAATTCAACGGAATTTTGCTTTATAAAATTTAGTTCAGTTTCACTTGGATTCGGAAGTACCGATCACAAGTAAGTCAATTTAGGTAGAATAAATGTTTTGAAAATTAAATATTTGCTATTGTATTTAACTTGACATGTATCTAAATTTTCAATATATTGATTGTGTTTATAAAGGCTTCTATTTTATTTTTATAATGGATATCATTTATAAGTTTTGGGGTTGAGTTAAAAGTAATTCCTATAGTTTTAGCTTGTTTATATTTGCAGTCAATTTTTTACCGTGAGTAAATCAAATCATGCTGATTTCGTAATGATCCTATATTTAGTATAATGCACTTATTATAGTTAAGTTTAAGACCGGTGTAGCGTGAGATTCGTCAGACCCGTGAAAAATGTAAGATCTTACGAATCTCACGGGAGGGTCGTGAAAAATGTCAAACGTGAGAAACGTAAGACTATTTTAGTGGAGAACATTTCCTGTTGCAATTAAATTAAATACTGTCAATATTTCATTGCATCAATAAAGTAATGGTTAAAGCGAAGGAGTTTGTCTGTTTTTACGAGTAAATAATAACAATTTTAATCAATGTTCGGCTTTAAAAATAGCCGCTCGGATGTTCATGATTTTCTACAAATTAATTCGTATTTATATATTTTGCATAATTACTAAGAAGTTAATATGAAGTAACTAATGGACCACTCCTTATGTTTTTAAAAATAAAATAAATACAGTAGTGAATGTTGCTGTCCATCTATGAGTGAATTACACAAATGCCGAGTAGTAAATTGAAATCATCTTGTTCGGCCCTAAATGAACTCGACCGAGTCGATCATCTCTGCCAAGATCTTAATGTATCCATTCAAATAATCCTTATGATCTGTTAGGAAATTATGAAAATAAGTTTTATAATAAATAATAAAACCAGCGGGTATTAATTAATTTCACATATGGTCATACTTGAACCCTCACCTTTCTTTAAACCTATAGATACCGTTTACCACAGACACCTGGGGTGCCTTTAAAATCCAAATAAAATATATCTTTGTCAATCCCAGCTTATGTACTGGTTATATATGTAAAAAAAACCAACTTAATATAAGCCGTTTTTAAAAAAAACATATTTCAAGGTCTATAATAATACACACACACGAGCTCCACATCCCAAGTGTCTGTGCCTTTACCTTTACACTGTGCTGTCCTATAAACTTACATGTTAGAAGATCTTTCGTTGTAGCAGGAGACTGTACATTTGGTGTCAGTCAATATGATGCCAAATTGTTCAAAAGTATCAATTGTTTTTTTTCAAAACTTTGTATTGAACCATCTTATAATATTGTTGCATCATCAGCGAACATTACATTTTTAAAAGTTTTCCAATATATCTATATGCCTTTAATATTGTTCCGAATTTGATAAGACACGATTACAATTGTTTAAATTATCATATAAGGTGATAAAGGACATACTTGTCTAACGCCCCTTTCATCAGATCCATGTCGATTATTTGATACACAGGTTGTTGGGGAGTTGTAAAAAAAGCTAAACCCAATTCTTTAAAGATTCTCCGAATTCAAAATAGTATAATGTTTCATGAATAAAATTGTAATCAATGGTATCAAATGCTTTCTCAAAGTCGGTAAAAAAGTATTCTAGGTGTATTATGGTTTGAAGTGTATTCTATTGTTTCACCATATAATCTGATATTTTCTCCTATATATCTGTTTTAAGCAAAACCTGTCTGACTTTTATGGATGATATTACTTAAAACATTTTTTATTCTATTTGCTATAGCTTTTGCTGCAATTTTGTAGTCAATATTTAATAAACTTATAGGTCTCCAATTTTCAATAACAGTCAAATCTTTGTTTGGTTTAGGCAAAAGAGTTATTAGATTTTGTTTTTGTAATTCAGAAAAATGTCCTATATCTAAACTTTTATTCAGTGAAGTTAGCAGATCGTCTTTTATTGTACTTCAATGCAGCTAGAATATCATCGAATACAAGAACAAAATATTTCACAACCAAATTTCAGCGACAATCAAAAAGAGAGTAAACCATTTGGCCTTCGCAAAAAGGATACTTAAGAAAACCTTAAAATAGACATAAAACATATTCTTAAACATGTTAAAGAACATGTTCTTCCATTATCTTACAATTCTCAAGAAAATTGTATAATACTTATTTAATCTGAATGGAAATCAAATTGGAATAAAGCCATATTGGTTGGTTTATGCATTGAGACGTGCAGAAAACTCCTCCGATCTTTACTGGTAGTTCCTACACCTAGATGTCCAGGATGCTCTTTCAGTCTTAACAAGTTGGTTATACACCTTGGCGTATTTTAACTTATCGTATGTCTTGAAAAGTCAACTAAATATTAAACGACATTCAACATTGAAACATAATCATAATAATTCAAATGTCATTTATGAAAGATTGGAAACTGGTTTGCATCAGGTCCCATTTTTGATGGCCAAAATAAGGTTATTCTTAAATAAAAATTTTCAGATAGCGTGTAGTCAATTAAATGGGAGATAAACCTATTTGTCTTTATCTTGTCCTGATTATGATGAATTATCTACCTTAATGCTCATTTCTGCTTCTTGTCATGTCACAATTTATTATTGTTCCCTGTGTTTATATATATATTTGTATTCGAATAGTTAGAAGTTATATTATTTAAAGATCGTGCGATGTTTAATATTTTTATAAAACAGTATTTATTCTGCTTCTATATCCACATGAAAATATAGCATACGCCTTTAGAAAACCTATTACTGGTCCAATGTACAACGCATGGTACTTTAATAGAACATGTAAAATATAACTTTGTAATTCTTAAAATCAGAGAAAAACGGAAACTCTTAAGAACGCACAAAAAACAATTTATCACAATCAACTAAACTTAGTTACATTTTGTATCTTTATCTTGATTTCAACAATTGCTGATGTCTAGGTCCATGCTCAGATCTAATAAGAATAGTACAAAAAACCTTTTTCATAAAAACATTGTATGATAAAGGTATATGGTTTATCAAAGATATTATGATTGTGAATGGTACTTTCCTTGAACGGAATAAATTGGAAGCAAGATCAGGTATTTAAATAAACTTTATTTACTATGAATTAATTATCAGTGCTGTCAAGAAATACGGATGTATATTAATTTTAAAGTTATGTGATTATTAAGAAATTGTTTCCTATTCTCTTATTATATGTTGTTATATAAAGCCTATACTATTTTGTGTTAAAGGTAAATCAGACATGTGCAATATATACATTACAAAGTACGATATTTGAACATGTCAGACTAAATGGAATACCTGCTTTCAAATAAGTCAATCTGACAGGAATAAAGTTAATAGCTGGGTTTTTGACATAACCAGTGATTCTTACTTGCAATGGTTTCAGACAAGACTAACACATAGAACTATATTCTTTAGGAAATTAATTTATCAGAACTTTCTGTAAATCGGAACATGAAACATTGTTACACCTATTTTGGAAATGCTCATTTGTCAAAATATTGATTACAGAGATTATTAAAACTGTTAGGAATCATGATGCTTTATATGATATTGATTGTCAAACTTTTATATTAGGTAATACAAAAAAGAGCCAGTCAAAATACAATATAGTATGTCTATAGATAAATAAATATGTTTATTTATGCAGGAGAAAAAGTATTATACCAAATATAGATGGATTAATTAGAAGTTTAAAAATAGCGTCTTCAATTATTGATGCATTAGCAACAAAAACAAATTTAAAGATGGACAATTGTTCAAAAAATCATTTGATGATTTTTTTAAAAGTAAAGTAAATTTATAATTAATAATATACAGCACCATTGCTTTTGTTGAAAGTTTGGGTATAAGCAATACTTAACATGTTGTCTCTATTATGTAAGAAATGTATAAGCTACTTTTTCCTTTTTTCTTTTTTTATTTCCCTTGTTATTTTGTTTGTATATTGTGTTATATATGTGCGTGTGTATATATTATTGTTTAAAAAATGTAACACGTTGATAAATACTCAATGCCAATAAGTGTTAATCAACAAATATTTGATTTTGTTTGTTTAATTGGATTTTAAATAGCACCGACACATATGTCATATGGCAACGTTCCAGCTTTACTGGTGGAGGAAAACGTCAGGTACCCTTCCGTACATTATTTCAGGCACGAACGGGAACCTGAGTAGAACCACCGACGTTCCGTAAGCCCCACCTGAAAGAATCCAAAGTCCCTGTCGGAATTCGAACCCACAGCGGTGAGGAGCAAGTGGTTTGAAGTCAACGACCTTAACCGCTTGACCACGAAAAATATTTGATACATGTGTATATATGATAAATAGAATCTTTGTGAGGTATGGAGGGGGGGGGGGGGGGGTGCCCTCGACCCCCCACATACCTATGACAAGGGGAATAAAGTTCTCTATAAAATAAATAGACAAAAAACGGATTATTCGCATGACACATCCAAGGAGCGACAATACCCAGGCGTGTGAACCATCTTGCGATCAATTAAGTAAAGATATTGTGACATTTATCTGCCGAGTAATTTATACAGCAGTCAATTATGAATGATTTTAGCAAAATGACAAAAACATATTCATTCCATTGTTCTCCCTTCCATTTTTTTCAATTATCTAAAGTAAACTTGATTTCATGTATTGTAATTGAGGTCTTAATATTCTGAATTCTTTGTAGAAAGTAATTTTATTTAATTTGAAATATGTCAAAAAACTTAACATTCATAATATTTATTATTCTGTAATTAAGATAACTGTAGTTTTATAGCGATCAAACCCAGACAGAAAGTAAGACCAAAGTAACGAAATATTTTGATGCTTATATTTGAAATATGTATATTAGGCTCTCATAGGCAGTATGTATTTCTGTGCTTTTGATGAAATTCGTACTTTATTTCAAAGAATATCCATCAGTTATGGATAAGTTTTATAAAATAATATATACTCAGCTATTGCAATTATACATACAATTTTATTTTCCTTTTGTACGTTTGTTTTATTATTATTGTAACATGCTCTATGAAACTATCAGGCTTGTGTGCTACCATCTTTGTCATTACGTGAGAAAACGTAATTGGTACAATATATGCACAAGAAGTTGATTTTGATCCAAGTAAGCAGTATGGATCCACAAAGACTGAGAGTACTGGATATATGGCTAAGAAATCAAGGGTAGCTATTTATTTATGCCAGATATCAGAAATATAGTTATCAGGCTTTGTATGCGGGACTTGTATGGCATCACAACATATATTTTACAATACATGCCGCAATACTTATGTCACACAGATATAATGTCGTCTTTTTTCCTTAATATCTTATGGAATTTCTAATAGTTCACCTTAGAAAGGGGGCTTTTAAAGTGACATTATGCTCATATTTCCATAGTCAAGTTGAGCTGAATTGACATTATATTTCTAAAGATTGACTGTCAAAATGGTGTTTGATCAACAGTTGATATTCGAAAATGTTTAGGATAAAATTATAAATCTGCCTAAAATTTAAAAAGACTGCCCCACTCTTTTTATAAACTAAGCGTTATACGTACATTCTAACTGATATTTACAGAAATTTCATTTGGATTTGTGTCTTATTTATTGTTTGTGTGAACTTAATTATTAAATTAAAAGGGAGTATGGCAAAATGAAAACATATTTTGATCTTCACCCGTTCACTCACTATATACCCCTGGATGGGCATAATGTCACTTTAAGATACATGTCTACAAAATCATCAAATATATTTCTATCCGTTCTCAATCCCTTTGCGGGATTTCCTAACTCATAGAATAATAATACCAATAACAAGGTTTTTAACCCTAACCTGCTGTATTACTCACTGTCGCTGGCTTAATACTACTTACAAAGGGTTATACCTTTCTGTTCCAGCATGTTAAAGGTAAAAGGTTAAATAACATAGTACCCATAAATGCACAGTGCGTTATTTGGAGTGTACCCACACTCTAGTTCCCGCACTGTCTGTCGGAGATAAACAAACTTGTATCATAGTTTGGAGACCTTTCTGTTGAAAATGTGTCAGGGTTAAATCGTATACATAAACGTGCACAGTGCGTTAACTGGAGTGCGGGTATTAGTTACCCGCACTCCAGAACATGCCCATTGATTGGCTCATTTTTGCTGGGGTTTACATATTGTGACGGCAGCGAAAGGGAAAGCGACAGAAATGTCATATTCAGATGTTCGTTCATTGGTTCATTTTTGCCGGGGTTTCATATTGTGACAACAGGGAACGTGCTTTTATGTTTGACTATGATACAAAAGAGAAAGAACACCAAAACACTCGGCAATCTGATTAATACTCGGGGGCTACGCCCCCTCGTACAAATCAGATAGCCTCGTGTTTCGGTGCTCTTTCTATTACATAGCGCATGCACATTCACTGGCTACAGTTTGCTGGGGTTTACTTACTATGACGACATAGAAAGGGATAGTGATAGAAAAAACGTATTAAGATATTCTTACATTGGTTTATTTATGCTGGGGTCCTTTTACACAAATTCTCATAATTTTATTGTATTTTCCTTTTGCTATCATTTTTGTACATTCAACTGTTATTATACTAGATAGACAACCTGTTTATATTATCTTGGAGTGTTGATATATTGTCAGTTATAATTGCTTGCTGATTTCACTAAATGGTTACGTGTTGTGTTATCCTTTTAAATAAACTTGTTTAGATATCCCAGGAAAACTGAATACAATAAAATCAGTTCTATTTGCTCATAGTCACATGAATAGTTATCTGTATATTCTATTGTTATATTATAAATGAATTACTATGAACTATAAATGTTCTAGTATTCGTATCATTGTCAGTTTCTGAATATCTCTCGTTACGGTTTGATTTTATCCACTGGGAAAACAAAGTATAATTTAAATAACAGGATGAGACTTATGTCTGAACAGAAATGTTATCATTGAATACTCTATTTAAATATCTTAAATAAATATATTTTATTGTTTTTATAAACATGCAAAGCTTCACAAACCTGTTATAAACATTTCAGTATTATCATAAACATTTCAGTATTATCCTAAAGGACTTATTAAAGTCGACACTTATTCTTGTTCTATTAAACGTTCTTGATCAAACAACATACACATATTTAGTGACGGTTTAGGAAGTATGGTCCAATACATGAATGCATTGTGGACATTAAAGCACTGTACCATATGAGGATCCCATTGATTTAAGAAGTACAGATTATTTGAATTTTTTCAAATATGGTTAACACCAATATGGACGCTTTACAAACTTAACCACACGACACGTTTAGGTAAAAGCAAGTAAAATTCCAAATTGGTGCTTTTCCAACTCGTTACTGTGTATGACAGACTCTATAAGGCTTGTCATGTTGAGTTGCAAACAAAGGGAATTAATTATTGATACGATTATAGTTAAAAGACGACTTACTGAGAGATACATGGCTAGCGTTGATGCAATGTATCTAGAAAGAGTTCATTCTAGTACTACGGAGGTTAAGAAAAAAAAATCTCAGACCCTTTAATACTTTAGATTTTTGACAGTTCATCATAGACACACATGACTAAATATGCCGCATGCTAATCTGAATTTGAAAAAAAGCTTAGCTATTTGACTATGGATGAAATACATGTCTATCGTTGTAATATGTTCAGTAAAAGCCATGGGACCATTGGCACTCACGTTCTGTAGATATTTCTTTTAGTAGGGGAGTTTATTGTTTCACTATTGGATTTGCTATGGTATATTCACAAAAAAGGACACCAATAAGGCAACTATACCCAATTAATTTGACAGGTTCGAAGAAGGAAAGCGCTATTGAAAACTAAATAAATGTTTGACTTATTTCACAGGGAAAATGCACCAACTAACACCGGCAATGTCATTTGAATTAGGATGTCAAAGTGGCAGTGAATAGTTTCAACTGTACATTTCTACAGTATTGGAATATTGATGTAGGGAGCTCTAAGATACCATTCAGTGCATTATTTCACCGAATAGAGCTATCAAGAATTTTAAAGAATATAAGTTGTTGTTTTTTCATTTAATATCTTTTATCAAAGTCATCTTTAAGTACTTGATACTGATAAATGTAATATCAATCTCATGTTTCAACGATAGGTACGATATATGAAGGAAGCACTGATGCTTCAGATTATAATATTCAATATACCTGGCCCATATTCACTAATAAAAGATCAGGATCAGGTTCAAATGATCCTGATTTTATTTTCATTGTTTCACGGTGTCAAGGGTATACGCATCATTGTTCCGCGTACCGTCGATAATTTATCATCCTGCGAGCAACACCGTATCATTTTAGACAAAACAAACACTTAAACACAACATGCATGATGGAAAACGACCTGAAAGTCACACTTTTGAAGTAAGTGTATTCATAAAAGTGTGTCTACGGAATAATATGATCATTGAAGCTTATGTCTTTACCTAATTTTTATCAAAGACTTGTACGATTTCTTTGTTTTAATGAAAACAGCTAGAACTGGCTTGGGGAAAATGATCATTTGGAAAACTTTTAAAAGGAGAAAATTATGTTGTCAATCAAAATATTTATTTGATATAACTGTAAGCATCAAAGATATGTATACAAAATATATTGCTCACAAATTTAAATTGTTTAATTTCTTAAAAAAGTCATAAAAGCGTGACAACTGACCGAGTTCTTGGTACCGTATCATGGGTCCGCACCGAAAATTGTGGCACCGTATACATTAGCGCTAGACTTGCACCGCATCATGATGATTAACCTAATGGTGAATAATCTTATTTGTATTTATTTATTGTTGCCCATCTGGGCCAAGCATGTATATTAATTTTTTACAAACCGGAGGAAAATGCATAAATACTAGTCAGCTCTAGAAGCAAACCTGGTTCTTTGTGTGTCCGGCGTAAACACATGGGACCACGGTCACATTCGATAGAATCTGAGTCTTTACTTTATTATTAAGATTGGTTCGATAAGGACAACCTGAGTGCAAATTACTGACTTTATTATGCATGTAAAGAAGCAAGTTTATAGTGAAAATGTTATGTATATTTAACACAAATATGCATATATAATTGTTATCATTTTATACATACTCTTTGAGATAGTGCTTACGGAGAGTTTCTAAAAAAAATCAAGCTTCCTACTCAATCCGTGCAATTTTATATTTGTCGATTATCATGTAAATGAAATGATTATAAATAAAACATTGTTATAACTAAAGAATTTGAGTAAATACATTGGGAGAGTAAGGAATCGAAGCCGAGACTTCTAGACTGAAACGGCGGACTTGGAATTCTGGCATCGCTTGTCGAGGCGCCATGTTTCCTTGAGCAGGAATCTTAAATTGTTGTGGTTAAAGTTATCAATAACTGAAACTACAAGAAGAAATACAAGCATGCCGACACAAATATGTAATGGATACAGTACGAGTTTTCCTTAAAAAGTGTCTTCTTACAGACATAAGAAGACATTAAAAAAAACTACGAATAACTGTATCTGACTTATACGCCGTTTAATTTAAAGAACCGATAAATTAATAAACACATTTAATTATAAATAGATCTATGTATGTTCCCGTTGAAAATATAAAACTATAGAAAAAATGTGCATGGCCTTTAAGCTTTGGGCACTGAAAGGTGTAGGTAAATTGTATTCGTATGGAACTAACGTGCACTTAGTCAATCAAACATAATTCACTTTCATTTATGATAAACAATGTTAAAATGTCATCAATTAACAGAATGTCAAATTTAATAAATTCTGGAAACAAAGTGATCCCTCGGAAGCATTAATCACAACAAAATAACATAAGAATTGCAGACTCGGTTTGATTAAGTCTGTACATGAGGGATAATGTATAAGTGCAACATCCCTCACGCCCCCTAGCACCGGCTTGAGCGGTACTCAATTCTCAACACTTTATAGTGTTGGTATCAATGATCCCGAAGGACCAGAAAATATAACAACACTGAAGTGAAGTACGGGGCAACTTTTTACGGCTGCCACACGGCACTTGACACCTGCTGTTGTGAAGTACAAAATTCTGGAAACAAAGTGATCCCTCGGAAGCATTAATCACAACAAAATAACATAAGAATTGCAGACTCGGTTTGATTAAGTCTGTACATGAGGGATAATGTATAAGTGCAACATCCCTCACGCCCCCTAGCACCGGCTTGAGCGGTACTCAATTCTCAAACACTTTATAGTGTTGGTATCAATGATCCCGAAGGACCAGAAAATATAACAACACTGAAGTGAAGTACGGGGCAACTTTTTACGGCTGCCACACGGCACTTGACACCTGCTGTTGTGAAGTACAAAATTCTGGAAACAAAGTGATCCCTCGGAAGCATTAATCACAACAATCGATTATGTCAGTTAACATTGAAATCGTCTCTAACTTGTTTTGCATCAATGTTGTATGGATTACGTTTTGGACCCCAAATTTAGTAAGTTTCCGTATTCACATGCTTACCTTAACGCAATGCTCAGCCGTTTATGGCAGTTGATTTTTGCATGTGTGGGCCGGTGGGTACAGTAAATGTCACGTTAATGTTGTTTTTATCGAATGTCAGACGATACCCAAAAAAACTAAGTATTGTACCATCTTCCAACGAACAACTGTTAGTTTCGTCAATGCTAAAATCAACAGTTACTTTGGTCCTGGAAATGGCCATCCAATTTCTCGATAAACTGGATATTCTCATGAGATGCGCACTACTTTCCATCGGTTTCTATAGTGTTCTGTTTGAGGCAGTTAAAATATCGCCAGTTAAGATTGACTTAATCTCTTGTTTTAGCTCAACTATTCGACAAATTCAATGTTGAATGGTGCGAAAAGTATGTTGTGAGAATGTAAAATCTTGCTACTTTATCTATAAAAATACAGAAAGGCGGACAAAATTTTAAGAAACAGTTACTTTGGTCCTGGAAATGGCCATCCAATTTCTCGATAAACTGGATATTCTCATGAGATGAGCACTACTTTCCATCGGTTTCTATAGTGTTCTGTTTGAGGCAGTTAAAATATCGCCAGTTAAGATTGACTTAATCTCTTGTTTTAGCTCAACTATTCGACAAATTCAATGTTGAATGGTGCGAAAAGTATTTTGTGAGAATGTAAAATCTTGCTACTTTATCTATAAAAATACAGAAAGGCGAACAAAATTTTAAGAAAAAATCGAGCATGTCAATAGCAGTCCTTTAATTGTCCCAAGAAGGACACCGTATATTTCAACTGAACTAAATCTACGTGGAAAGTAACGGTTATTTAAAAGTGTCTTCTTACTATTGTGGCTGATTTGGGACACTTTTGTGCGTCGTATTGGCGCTAGCCAAACGGCGCGTTGTCGTATTTTCGTCTTGTCCTGTCGCTAACGATGTACGCCAAACGGCGCGTTGTCATGCGGCGTGTTGTCGCGATGTCATATTGTCGCTCTGGTTCAAATCGAAGGATTGGCTTAATATAAGCCAAGGGACAGGGCGACATCGCGACAACTCGCCGCATAACACGCTGCATAACAACGCGCCGTTTGGCGTATATCGTTAGCGACAGGAGATAACGAAAATCCGACATCGCGCCGTTTGACTAGCGCTTCGCTAGAGATAGGACGACAAGACAAGAGCACGACAACGCACCATTTGGGAATTTGTCGTGTTGTCGCTAGCAACAAGACGAAAAGGTGCTATCGACAACGCAACGCGCAATGTGCCAAATCAGCCACCATATCTTACAAACGTAAGAAGACACTTTTTGAATAGCTTTGCTGGTGGGGGTTATAGTCGTATAATAATACAGGGAGGAAAGCTCAAGCACATTATGGTGACTGATTTTTACGCTTTTGCGCGTCTAGTTAGCGCTAGCGACAACACGACAAAGCGCCAAACGGCGCGCTGTCGTCTTGTGGTCCTATCTCTAGCGCGGAACGCCAAACTGTGCGTTGTCGTGCGGCGCGATGTCACCCTGTCGCTGATTTATACGCCAACCCTTCAATTTGAACCGAGCGACATTGTGACATCGCGACAACACGCCACACGACAACGCGCCACGCTAGAGACAGGACGACAAGACGACAGCGCGACAATGCACCGTTCGGTGCTTTGTCGTATTGTCGCTAGCGACAAGACGAAAAGGCGATAACGGTTTAAGTTGCGTCATCGCTATCGACAATTCAACGCAACGCGCAATGTACAAAATCAGCCACCATACATAGCTACCACCTTTCTTAAATTCAGTAACATGCTTAAGTTACGTGCCCAGTCAATTAGTAACTAAAATTCAAATGTAAAAAAGAAATACTATTTAAGAAATACATTTTTTGTATGAGCTTTGACTTGCTTGTGTGTTGTATTAACAAATTTGAGAGTAAAATTTCAATTACTGATATCTGCAAATATTATGCACTTCCCGAGTCCAAAGAAAAGTTCAACTTCACAACAGACATAAAATGCAACTGCTACGAAAGCATAGAATTTTAACAAGAAATTATCTTTAAAAAAAAACCATAGAGGTCCAGATTGCTTCCAGGCCCACGTTATCAACTGCCCCGCTTACCCTAACCGATAACCAACATCTACCTTTTCTTGTCAATCCTGCAATAAAAAATAACAATACCCCCAGACCCCCCCCCCCCCAAAAAAAACAAACAAAAAAAAAAACAACAAAAAAAAAACAACAACTACAAACGGTTAAACACATTTTAATGTACATGTATGCGCAAAAAGAAGCGGTGCCATGGTTCTGCATGATGCGGTACCATGTTTATCAAAGTTTTCTTGATTACAACAATATTTTGCATTATTTGTATAAAATTGGTATGTTATTAGCTCGGGTCAATGCTTTTTGTGATCATTTGACATAATTATGATACTTCTTCCGACAGATTTACTTTCGGAAAAGGATGAAAAATGTTCGCATCAAGAACACAATTGTTTCACATGTATAAAACTGTTTTCATTAGTTTCGAGTTATGATAGACAAATATTGTTGCAAAATGTTTTGCACACATAGATGAATCATTCAAAACTTCCGTGATGTATGCAAACTCTCTAAATAAAATCAATTTTAGGAAGAAATTTTCGCTTTTTTGAATTTACCTCTTGCACTTTCAGAAGATTACGTAAGAATGATACGGTGAATTTTGCAAGGGGTTTCTTGAGGGATAGAGCAGATACTGTGACAATCCTGTCACCGTTTTCAGTTATAGTAAGATTCCCGTTTACGGTTAGTCTCTCACGATACATGGATATGACTTCGATCCCTTTTAGCGTCAAGTTGTGTTTTATCACTTCTTCGTCGTCTATCGTCAACGGAATGTTTTTTATTCTTATCCGCACGGTACGTTCTCCGTCTGGGCGCGTGGGGAAAGTACTCAGGACACTTATTTTCCTTCCCCTAAGGTGTACCCCACTGGCCATTACTTTAACTTTGTCATTTAGGGTTGCAAAGTGGATCCGCCACATACCTCGAACCCTTTGCAATCCTTTTATATTACATGGTTCCACCACTTTAATTAGTTCAGTGTAAATCTCAGATGGTTCTAACCATTGTAATGGTTTGCCAGGTTTGCGCCATCCAAACACATCATACTCTTTTAAATAAACAGTTGGAACCCCAACTGGAGCCTCGCGTTGTTCATCATGGTCATCCGAAATAGATGCACTATCCGAGTTGTTAATACTCATTCTCAATCAATTTTAGTAATGTTTGACGAAAATTCGTACCTTTATTTGATTATAGTCCCTTTATAATCCGTACAAATTACACTTTCACAATGCTTAGGAAACGTTAGATTAGCCTTAAATAATTATTTGAACCGATTTTCTTTAGCTGTAAAAGATCGCTGCCATGGCTTGCGGATCGCTTACACCAAAAAACTATACTCAGCGCACGTGATTCATGCCGGTCAGTCTGCAGAGCCGAGTAATGAAAAAAGGCCGCGCAAATGCAGCAAGTGTTTATTAGACGGACAAACTTTCTCCAGCTGCCCAAACGACTGGGTGTGTAGAACCTGCAATCGGTCTGGACACAAAGCTTCGGATTGTCTTTATGATAACGCCATAGAATCAGAACCCGACGCCGATTCTGAAACTGGTTCCGAGCAATCCAGCGACTCTACATGCATCTCTGAAGTACATGTTAAAAGCTCTAGTTCCGCCGTTCAAGCTCAAAGCTCAATGCCCAAAACCGGGGGCAACAATATCAACATCTCCATTAGCATCATCAGGAATAGGTCGTGGCTCTATATTACAGAAGTCTATGGGGGAAAATATTCTTTCTTATACTACCCCAAACAAGGACAAACCTCAACTTGTTAAAGAGCGCTCACCGCCCACACCCGCTGACGAGTACAGGGAGAAATGTAACGTTAAATCCACCAAGAAACATCACAGAAGTAAATGATTGCTGTATCTTTTAATGTCACTTGGAACATTGTTTGTTTTACAAACATGCTATGTTTTATGGACATGAAACAGAACAACGATTATAACTGGAACACATTTGGACTTTCATGTAATAAAGAGATTATTACAAGATTGTACATTAATTACGTGGGCAGTAGGCCTTCAAATCATTATTTTTTCAGTATTATGTACATGAATGAATGCATAAATTATGATACATCATTTAAAATGATATATATTTCATGTAAAAATGTATCATGTTATATAACTGGTGCACAAGAAACAAATTTGACATGGCCTTATAAATTTGTAAGCGTTGTGTTAAATTTTGTAAATAACATACTTGTAACTATAGACGCTTTACTATGTAAGCAAAAATGTAGTACGCGCAAAGAAATCACGGAAAACACGAGAAACATTCAAAATAGTTTAGATAATTTCATAGTAATTGCGACAGTCGGGTGTTCCGATCAACAAAACATACTTATTACTCAATGTAATACCGGTCATGTATTTGTCTGCATCTGTATAGTATATATTTTACACAGACTTCAATTTCATTTATTTTTCAATTTTATCAAGCATTCATATACCGATGCAGTGTACTTACATGTTGCGGTGCATAGGAAATTGATTTTAGAAAATTATACATGTATGTTTAATTTATATCAAGTTAATACAATTGATGTAAATTTGTTTTATGTCCGCGTACAAGATTTGTATAGCAAATCTCTGATGCTTAAAACAAATATTCTAAGATGTTATCAATTTATTAATGTATGTTCATTAATCTTAATGTTTTTGATACATTCTATTTATATGTTAACGAAACCACAATTTTGTTCACAATTTATACATGTACTTTGGAAATTTACTTTCGTTCCATGCTTCAGTGCAATTGCTTCCAAATCCGAAGCTTTTGTAAAATATGGGGCATTACAAGAAAGCTACATTTTGATATTGCATTTTCGAAACCTTTTGTTTCGCGATTTCGTCAAGGCTTCAAGAATTATGCGTTTATCACAAGCGTACTCATTGTACATGTCAAGTTACAAGATAGACTGGTTTGATTTTGGTAAAATGTTCATCCTAACGGCATTTTTTAGTACAAACAGGTAGTTGGGCTTACTTACCTATTTCGAGTACGCTGAATTCATTTTTTGCTCTACCACGGCTGTATTTTTAGTCCTTGACCTTTAAAAATCAATTTCAAAATGGCCGCCATTGATTTTTAATTTTACTTCAATTCTCTCATGGGCGAGATATATACATATTTTTTGGCATTTTTATTTAAGGTTTTGTTAATTTTAGTCTGCTGAAGTGTGGACGAGAAGAATAGATGCAAAAACAATACAATTTATTGCGGCAGCCATCTTGGATTTCAAAATGGCTGACATTTTCTTATGTTTTATACACTGTTTTATAATTAGAGTAAACAAGCACAAGAAGGCATTTTACTAGGCATGTTTTCTTTTATTAGAAGTGGAATGATACTAATTAAGACTTCCATTAAAACTCCAAACTTTATGGTGAAAAAGGTGACAATTTATACCCTAATACAACGTAAATGAGTCATATTAGATGTTATTATTATACTTCTAAGAATACAATGCATGTTCTTAAAATTATTGCGATGTTTTTTAAATTGGATTTGTATCGCCCTGAGGGGGGGACCTGCTCAAATGTCTGTCCGTCTGTCTATCTGTCCGAGCGTCCTCTTGTGTCAGTTAGGGGTATTTGCGATCACAATTTGGCGTTTAGATTAATTCCGTATACCCCGACCTATAGGATGAATCATTGGTTATGGGAGGCAAAATGCTGCTTTTGGAGTAAGAAACAAACATGAAGATAACAGACATCTTCACAAATCTCTCAGTAAGAGCTTGTCCCTGTCTGTCCGTTTTTTTATCCCGTCCATATCTGTCATTTTCGGATAAATTTTGAAATAAATTGCAATAATGTGTGGCACATGGATACAATGTCATAATAAGCTCAACTCCTCATGTTAGACTTGAAAGTGCATGAAAAAAGATGTGCATTTTAGTATTCTGTCATTAAGAGATGAATTTTGAAATAGAAATAGAAATAGCATAAATATACGGCCTATAACGGATTGGGAAATGATGTACTTTATATTATTACTTAATCTTCAAAAAGGCATACCATGAATATTGTTTGGTTATTTCGTATGTCAATGTCAATTGCGCAGGAACATGTAGTGGGAAGAGTAGTGCTCGAGAGCCAATTCAACAATCTAAAGAGCAGGGTCATGTCTATCAAGAAAGACAATTTTGTAAAGTTCATTAGTGGGGAACCCGGTCAACAATTTTTCATGCACGACCTGATATTTAAAAAATAAGTCTCAGTATTTCCAAAAGTAATTTAGGAATCGTCATCCAGGCTGGCATTCGAAAAATATTTTTTCTCATGAAATAAACTACTATTCTGAATAATAGAGTTAATGTTTCTTCCTGTAAGAGAAATATTCCGTATGATGTTTATCCCATAGAAGCCCTTACATAGTATTTTATTGCTGATTTAGGTAACCCGACAAGAACATGGTGGTTGAGGCCCCTGTGTTAGGACTTTTGTCGTCTATTTGGTTATCATGTGGTATTAAATTATCCGTTTTGATTGACCTAGAGCAGGCGGTGTACGGGTAAAAATATTTAAATCTTGTTATAATTGTATATGCCGCCGTCCTGGAACGACAATAACTTTGCGTAAATGTGTATTTTGAAAAGGTCGTGTCATGCACAAGCAGGGTACGTTATGTCTACAGTTGAACTTATAAATCATGATATAAACGTAACAAGATGATTGTGTCCGATCTATAACTTTCTCATTTATTATAATTTAATTGATGCCTTTTGAAATAATTCTGCATAAATATATGGCACATTGGGACAATGAGTCACATGTTAAACCCAGCTGATGATGTAAATCAATGATTAAAATCATACGTTCACTTCGAACAAAATATTTCCTTAAAATGTCTAAAAAGTCTGGTTAACGATTTTGTCATTCATGGATGAACTTAAAATCATTTGGGTTAAATATGTCGCCTCTTTGTAAGACGACATGTAGCGGACAAATGTTCCAAGGTCACACTTGCATTTCAAAAGTCATGATATGAGAGTACATTTGTGGTCATGTCCAGTCCATATATGTGTTATTCAGCAAGAGCTAAGAATAAATACATGGTACTTTGAAACAATTTGTCTTGAGTGAGAATAAATATTTTGAAGGTCATGTCCGGTCATGAATTCTGTCATTCATTGGATGGATATTGGCGTAACTAGGCATACATTTGTGGCACATTAGGACTACTTGTAATGCTTAAACACTAGGTTGATAGCTAGATTGGTCAATTTAGAACATTGATGATTTGTCTATATCTTGGTCATTTATTCATGGATGTTTTTTTGAAATAATAAGAAATACTAAAGATATAAATAAAGGCTTCTTTATGTTTCTAATTTTTGTAAAACTTTTCAGACTACAGTATACATGCCTTCAATGTAAAAAATGGAAAACAAGATTAACAAGGAAAGGTGGCGTTCAATGAACGCAACCCCGACACGACCCAGCAACAAATGTAATGGATCCTTAACTGAGCCGAGCTTCGGAGACATTTCAAGTGGCACGCCCTTGTTTCTCTTGTTTTACATAATTGTCAGGATAGTGCAAAAATAGTTGGTACACATTTTAGTGACTAAAATTACACTAAGAAATATCAAAGTAATTTTATGGAGTGATAGTTGAAAAAATATGAGATAAAATTGTTCTCTTGTGGCAAATGACATCAAAATATGTTATATCATAATGGAATAAGATACTCATCAATTTCTTAAAAGATAGCCAAGAACAAAATAAGTACGGAGATTTGAACATATCTTAATCACTTGAATGATTTTAAAACATGAGATAGAATAAGGCACAGCGTCCTTGGCAAAGTGGCATAATTATAATGTAGACGTTGATATTAACTAAGACAATGAATACATACCAATGAATAAAGACAAAACGCAAAAAATCTCGTATTTTCAGTTAAGTAAATAAAATTTAAAGACATAGGCTTCGAGGGCATATATTTTACATGATTTACAATGTAGTAGCAAAAAACCAAAATGCTCTATCAAATCATTCTGTGTTAATAAAAAAGGGTAAACAGCAGTGAATCGTCAATATATTAATTGCAGAATTGGTATCAATTGACTGTCTAATCTTCTATGCATGTATCATCATCAAATACCCGCAGTAGACCTATAATGTTTTACTTTATATTATTCATTAACCGTTAGACAGTGTAAGCTCGTAGACTGTTTATGGTTCATGTTTGCGAGACTTTTTTTCAAAGTGAAATACAATAAAGATTAAAATGACTTTACCATTTATTTGAGTTTATTTCAGTTAATAAATAGATGATCTGTTTTTAACCATGGCTAGGAATTTTAAAGTTTGATTGATAAATACGAACCTTTATAAAGTAGCTATATCAATACAACAATAACAGATATCGTAAAAACACATCTGTGGATGTTTCTAAATTCCAAATTTGACAATTTCCCCCTTTGATATATGTATTTTGCGTGGGCCGGTGCTAGGGTGCTTTGACGGTACCTTGCAATTTCTAGTTACATCCATGTACAGGCTCAATCAAATCGAGCCTACAACGTTTTCAATTTTGCCGTTTTGATCATATTTTAGGGATTCTGTTGTTGTTTTTGTTGTTGTTGTTTTCTATTTTAAATAGGGCCGTTTTTATGTAAGACATTTGGGATCTCAGACACCTGATATAGATTAATTGTCCAAAACGATGACCTGTGATAGTTTTAAGTAATGTTGTAAATTAAAGTGTACAGTATACATACACAGAATGTACAATTCGACATGACATGTTGCTCATATCATTATACAATTTTTGATATGCATTCCTACAGAAGGATACATTCGTTTAAAAGCACTTTACTTATATTTGTTAAAAAGGTGTCCATTTTGAAATCAAAGATGGCCGGTATAGCAGTCAATGTGTAAAGCATGTATAATTATCAGCCAATTATTCCTAAAAGTAATTGAAACTTTATTCCATGTATATTCACGGACATACGATACGATATGTTCCAGAAATAATATTTTTTTAAGTAGATGGTAAAGGACAATGGCGGTCATTTTGATTTGACCTTTAGAAGGTCAAGGACTTCAAGTACAGCCGTGGTAGAGCAAAAAATGGATTCAGCGTACCCGAATTATGTAAAAACGATTGACTACCTGCTTGTACTAAAAAATGCCGTTAGACTCTTAACGGAGTGTCTTTTCTGAAAATCAAACCCGTCTAAGATATATTTTACGTGTTTTAATTTAATAAGTCAATCAATTTCTCAATATGTCTATTTATAAACTTCATATTGGTTCCCTTAATGTACAGGGATTACGTGCGAAGCCCAAACGTTTACGGTTTTTAGAATGGGTTAATCAACAAAAATTAGATATATCATTTCTCCAAGAAACTCACTTTACAAATGATATTCTGGAAGATGTTAAAACAGATTTTAAAAATTATCGTATTTACAATGCATTTGGACCTACAACTCACTCAAAAGGCTGCACTATATTAGTTCGCAAAAATATGTGCATTGAATATAATGTCATAAATGATATAATTGACGAAGAGTCTGGGAGATTTGTGCTTTTAAATATTGACTTCTCGGGAACAGTTTTCACTTTTGTTAACATATACGCACCAAATGACAAACGTTGTAGAAATAACTTTTTTGAACTTATTAACAATAAGATTGAAGAAGAATCATTAGGCTTAAAAATAATAGGAGGAGACTTTAATGATGTACTCAACGAAACAGACAGGTATACTCATTCTTACTCGCGCACTAAAACATCTGAAAAGCTTAAAAATCTAATACATTCACATAGTCTATGTGATATCTGGAAACTTAAAAATGTAAATAAAATTCAATTTACTTGGAGACGGACTAATGGCGCGGAAAAAAGTCGCATTGATTTTTGGCTTATTGAAAAAAGCATGTCGCCTGTAATCGCCAGCTGCGACATAAGACCTGCACAAATAATGTATACTGACCACTTAGGTATCAGTCTTAAAGTAAATATTCCTAGTCATCGCGGTCCAGGTTATTGGAAGTTGAATAATTCACATTTAGAAGATAATGAATATAAAAATGTTATCATAAATACCATTAGTTCTGTTCAAAATGAATTCAAATCTCATGACATTGATCATAGAACAATGTGGGAAATATTAAAATACAGCATTAAAGAAAAAAGTATTTATTTCTCAAAACTGAAAGCTAAACATAAAAGAAACCGATTAACGAGTTTAGAAAAAAGACTTTCGCAGCTATACGAAGAATTTCATTCGCATAATTCAGTTACATTACTTAAACAAATAAAAGATTTAGAAATCGAAATCGAGACGATATATATAAATAAAGCAAACGGTGCAAAAATACGCTCACGTGTACAGCTCATCGATGAAGGTGAGAAAAATACGAATTATTTCCATTCGTTAGAAAAATCGAAACAAACGAAAAAAGTTCTTAACTCGTTAAAAATTGACGGAAAACAAATAACCAACTTTTAAGAAGTAATGAACGAAGAGGTAAAATTTTATCAAAATCTATATACAAAAAAGATAGACAGCGAGAATTTAAGGGATTTTTTCGATAACACTGTTTTTAAGAAAACACTAAAAGACAAAGACTCGGAAGACTTAGAATGTTTAATAAATATATATGAATGCGAAAGCGCACTTCTCAGCATGAAAACCAACAAAAGTCCAGGTAATGACGGACTTACAGTCGAATTCTATCGTACATTCTGGCATCACTTAAAATTTTTATTAGTTAATTGTTATAACGAAATACATAAAGAAAACGAACTTTCATCTTCTCAGAAAATCGGTGTTATTTCACTATTGTACAAAAAGGGAGACCCAGAAAATATTGAAAACTGGCGTCCAATATCGTTGCTTAATAACGACTACAAAATTTTAACTCGGGTACTCGCGATTAGGTTACAAAAAGTACTTCCGAAAATTATAGACAGCGATCAACAAGGTTACATAAAAAATCGTTTTATTGGTAATAACATACGACAAATATCAGACGTTATTGACTATTGCGGAAAAAATAACATTGATGGAAATCTTTTGTTTTTAGATTTTAGAAAGGCTTTCGATACGATCGAGTTTGACTTTCTAGTTAAAACCCTTGAAAAGTTTAACTTTAAACCAATGTTTATTCGCTGGATAACGTCCCTTTACAATAATATTTCGTCATGTATATTAAACAATGGTTGGATATCGAAACTTTTCTCTCTAACACGTGGTCTCAGACAGGGATGCGGAATTTCTTCTTTGCTTTTTATCATCGTTGCCGAGGTCCTAGCTAATTCAATTCGAGAGAATAATGACATTAACGGAATCTCAATAAAAATAAACAATGAAACTTTTAATCTTAAAATGACACAACTAGCCGACGATACTACAATGTTCTTAAAAAGCACAGAAGACATACAAAAAGCATTATCAACTATTGAAATTTTTGGAAAACATTCTGGTCTACAACTAAATTTGCACAAGACAGAAGGTGTTAGATTAGGGAATAACTTTGATAATTTAAAATTAACTAACATAAAATGGAGCGAAAAAGTGAAAGCTTTAGGCGTCTTTTTTGGCACAAATAAAAAAGAATGCGAACAATCAAACTGGGAAACGAAAATTCAAAACTGTAAAATCTTAATTAGTTCATGGAAGAAAAGAAAACTTACTATTTATGGACGACTCACTGTTATAAAATCAATTTTACTTCCGAAATTTACCTACTTATTGCAATCACTGTACTTTCCAGAAGAGATACAGAAAAAACTCAACTCATTATTATATACATACCTCTGGGACGATAAACGTGAAAAGGTTAAAAGAAATATATTGATAAACGATCTCGAAAAAGGCGGTTTAAACATGATCGACATTGAAAGTTTTGTAATTAAATGGGTAAAATCCCTACTTTCTAATGAATTTGCAAACTGGAAAGTCATTCCAAGTTATTTCTTAAACAAATTCGGCAAGAATTTCCTTGTTTTTTACATGAACTTAAAATCTGTCTCAAGTTTACCAAAAGACTATTATACTTTACCTGATTTCTATAAAGAACTTATTAAAAATGGATTTTATTCCAAAATATCAATAAGAAGCAGCCAAAACACTTCTTTGATATTCGTAAAGAAATAATTTGGGGTAACGAACAAATTTTATGGAATAAAAAATCTTTATATTTTCATAATTGGATAAACTCTGACATAATTTTTGTAAATGATATTATCGATGCAAATGGCGATATTAGTGAACATCTTATTCTTTCAAAACTCAGAAATAAATCAAATTGGCTATCCGAAATTTATACGCTACGTAAAGCTATACCGCAACTCTGGAAATTCATCTTAAAATCGGACGAATCAATCAAAACTAGGGTTAAAACTGTCTTTTCTCCTTTACTCATACAAGAATCGAACAAATAAGTTATAACATACTAAGAAACAATTAAGCAGAAAAAACATACATTTATCGGTTATGGGAAATTTTATTTGAACATGACATTCCGTGGAATGAAGTTTATCTGAATATAAAAACAAGCATTGACAATAAATATAAACAGTTCCGTTGTAAACTCATTCATAAAATAATACAGACAGGGGATAACTTATACAAATGGAAATTGAAAATAATCCAAAATGCGTTTGATGCAATTGTACTGATAGCACAGAACATTTCTTTATTCATTGCCAATGACTAAAGGCTTTATTGATTTTTTTGAAACTTTTAAGTCGCTAGGACTTTGTACATTTTATTAATCTCAAACATTTTGTACTAGGTTATAGTTTCGAAAATACGCAGCAAGGAAATTAAGTTGATCTTTACAATTATTGGCTTTAGTATATACAAAGCTTATATGATGAGTAACCAACGTGCCGATACTATTAACATTAATGGAATCTTTCTACACGAACTTAACAATATGAAACTATACCTCGTTCATAAGAAATATAATTCTCATTTTATTAAACGCTTTACAACAAACTTTTAATATTGTCAGATATGTTAAAAGATGAGTAAAATTACGTTGTAATATTTTATTACAGCTATGTATACCTTTTTCTAAACTGTAATTCTTATATAATATCATACATGTATTTGATATGTTAAATGCACTTACTGTACATGTATTATATGAAAATGCTCTTTGTGCAAATGTTTTTAAAGTTTTTAAATAAAAGATAAAAAAAAGAATGATACGGTGTTGCGCGCAGGAGGATAAATTATCGGCGTTACGCGGAAAAATGATGCGTATACCCTTGACACCGTGTGTTTTATAAAACGAAAATTTATCATATATTGATTACATTAAATAGATAACCAATAGATAACCAAAAGATATACACAATTTAACAAAAATACTGATTTGCAAAATATCAACCATATTTTGGCGAAATAGACATAACAGATACAAAAATTAATCGGATGAAAATAAACGATCAGTATATGGACAGTTTCAATATTTGGATCAACTTTAAAATGCCTATATCTTCTTAAATAACAAAAAAAATATTTTAATGTATTCTAAAATTAAAAAAAAATATGTTATTTCAAGTCCAATTTAGCTAATGTCTAATCTATGAGGATACAAAATTGAGAGAAAAAAGGAGTTATTTTTTTAAATTGGAGCCTGATACGTAGCATTAAATCTTAGTGAACACGAGACAACAACACTTATATTTAACGTAAATGATGAATGTATTTCAATGGTAGAAATGTGATTCTTTTAATCTTATTTGTCCGCAATGAAAAAGAAAGAAAGATTGTCGGGAAAATAGGAAACGAAAAGCGTCAAAGGATCAGTCGATTTATATATTTGTTGAAAATGTGATGACTGACACCAGACGCACAACCATCTGATATTCATACATTCTCATTTATGAATGTTTGCACAGACTGCAATTAAAATATTTTTCCAGACACGTTTATGCCATTATATGGATATATATTGACATATTTTGCAACATTATCCATCATTTTAAGACAGGTAAACAAACTGGACGAACTTCACGTTCATCTTGGCACCAAGTATAGCAATCAGTGATGTTTGGCAAGACATATCTAAGTATAGTAATATATCAGGAAAGTTTTGACATATTGATCAGATAACTTAAAACTATAATCCAGTATTCTACATATACTTACAATATTACCCTCTTAAAATAGAATGCAAATACATAGTCGCATCATACCAAATCATTCAGCATGACTGATTTATCTAAGTCCAAATACACAAATAAGGAACAATCTGAATAATTCAATTGATATATATCGATAACTAAAAATAGAAATTAATATGTACTTTGTCATAACTGCGATAAATCTATTTTGTTCGCTAAAAATTTTTATTTTCAAAAATTCTTCCGTTGTTTACTAATCTGAACATATAGAATTGATATATTTTTTTTAATGTTATTATATAATTGTTTTTATAGAACAAAGAAGCATATTACTTCATTAAGATCAATATCGTAATATTGACACATAGTATTCCTATGTAATTTGTGGAAGCTACTGCTAAATTGTCATTAAACAATTTTGTTAAAGTGCCATTATGCCCATCCGCGTGTAATGGAGAATGTACTTGTTACAGTAAAATTAAAAATTATTTTACATTTTGCCATAACTATGTTTAATTTCATATTTCACTATGCAAATAATCATTTTGTATAAATATCGTTCCGATTGTTCGGATTTAACTTTTAAATTTCAAAATAGTGAGGCAGTCTTTTTTACATTGAATAATTTAGGTACTTTTTTTGTTAACATTTTGTCCTATACATTTTTTCATTATCAATTATTGGTAAGTGACCATTATAATAGTCTCTTATAACATATTACTAATTAATTCGACAGCAAAAAATGATAAATAAATATGTCCGCATTTTATTACAAATATAAATCAGTCAGGTATTAAATTTAATCAAACATCTTATCTCTTCGTTATCCACAAGCTTATATAAAAATAAGTGTATTGTATTTGATACGTTTTAGTTTTGACAAGTGTCGTTTGTAAAATAGTTGTTCTATATACGTTTCCTTCTTTGAAATCCTCAATTTGTAACACGTCAGCCGGTTACTGCACAAACATGATAAAGTAACTCCACAATGAATAAAAGCATAGTTTACATGATAAGTAACAAAAATAAAATCTATAAGATACATACATGTCGGCAGTCAAAGTGACATATGTTTCGGGATAGCTCGTAAAGAAAAAATAGTTTTATTCTGTCTGAATATTTTGCTTTGGTAAAAATGCTTGTCGTGACTTATTGCTGAATTGTCGAAATCTGACATAATTTAACGGAAAAGACAAAGCTTGATAAATTAAAGTGTACAACTTTGAAGTAACATATAAAAAATATAATTAGGAAATATTTTGAAATTAGGTGAATATATTGTGTCTGCTTGCTGCTAGACTTCAAAAATGATTCACGATAATATGCATTATTGGATAAAAATACTTTTAACGGTTTCTAAATGTACAGTTTTTATACAATTGACTAGTATAGTTAAATAATACACATGAGTTATATAGTAATAAAACACTGACTCAAAAACAGAAGTCATAGAATTGGAAAGTGCTATATTTTAAATATTTTGCTTATGTTTGAAATGGTATCTTTACATGTTTTTAATATAGCCCCTCCTGTTCCCCGTTATTCGAGTTCCCTTCCCCTGTTCCCTTTTACTTTGTATGCCTATTAATCAATCAAGTGCATGTGATTTCCTTGTCTGTTACTATTATTTCCTTTCATGTATTATTAAGCGATTATCCTGTCCGTGCTCTGTCTTGTGCCCTGTCCTGGTTTTGTTTGGGGTCCTCTTTGTCTCCTGGCTATTGGTCCTTGTTGATGGGTCGTGTGGGGGTTGCATTCGTTGAACGCCGCCTTTCAATGTTGATCTTGTTTACCATATTCTAATTTTAGATCAATATATCAGGTCCGTTAATAACGCATGCAAATCTAGTATGTAAACGGTTCATACATTCGAACAAGCAGTGTTCCCTTAAAAAAACACATTTAACAATAGAAAATTATATACACGAATAAGCCAACAGTACACAGTTTTCGTTGTTTCATTTTCTTACTGACATTGAAATGTCACAGTAAACAATGTTTAAGGTACTTATACTAAACAAACTTGACAAGAATATCAATGTTCACATTGTACAGCATAATAAACGGCTATCATCATATTCATGTACCCAGCATATCTTTCTTGCACTTTACGTATTTCATATGATATACTGGATGTTCGTTTTAATTGGAACAGAGAATGTCTACAGAAATCTAAATATTTCTTTGTTTAAAATAGATATATTGATGCTGTTGTACCATTTACTTGTTCAGTTGGCAAAAGAGAGATAATTTAATTTGATGTGATTTTGACTTTAACCCCAGGTTTTTCAATACACCCAAACCGTTTTGACTAATTGTAATACTTCTGATATAATTTCCATCCAACCCCATTGACAAGAAAGGGGAAATAGAAAATGAATCATTGCTTAGAGTGCACACGCCATTTATTTGTTATTTATAATCGCACCATAGAATTACATCACCAATATTGCCTTTAATGTCTGTGGTCCATCGTAGGATAATGCATCAATGTCTGCTTGTAAATATTTCGGTCACTAGGACTTATCAACAGCCAATATTAATCATAACATTTTTTAGACCTTTCATTTGCAGATCTATCAATCAAGAGGGTTGTCTGGCAAAATTGTTCAATGGTGCTATAAATTTGAATCAGTTCTGTACAGTTAAAATTTGGAAAATAGTGGAAAAAAAATTAAACAATTGCAACAATAACCTGAAATCATCTTTTAAGGAACTAAAAAGTTGCTGATTTTTCGATAATTTCTTCTCGTTTTTATGAACGATTAACAATTTATTGCCTATTTTTATTTAATAAAATAAGTAAAATAAAATACATTGTATCCTTCACTGTGTTTATGAACTAGCACAACAATATAAAAATAACAGGTAACATTGTGCAAAAGTTACACAGATTTGTGTAAATATATGGCCAAAACGAACATCGCGGCAAGTACATTAATCAGTCGTTTAGAAGTAAACGAAATAACACATACCGCATCTAAAACATTATATTTTAAAACAATACTATTCATGGAAATAATTTTTTTCTTTATCATTTGTAAAAATGACAACTTGGTTACCGTATTGAAGGCAACCTTTGTGTTTTGTCGATATTTACGCCTATTACCTCATTTGGAGTGTCTAATCCACATTTTATGGCCTTCCTGTCAGTATATATACCATTCTCGTAATCCGGTGGAATGTCTTAGTTATATCAAAATGCAAAACAAATTTAGTTTCTGTATTTATGAAAACGTTGAAACACAAAAAGTCTCCGTTAAAAGGAAAGCAAGGTTGTAATTTTCAGAAATTATCTTAAAAAGTGAAGACTTTGATATAAAATTTCTGATGCTTGTTAAAATATAATATCTTAACCCCCGTATTTACTAACTAAATTATTACTATTAATTAACTTAAATCTACTAAAATTCTAATGCCGTTTCCATATAAGTATTCCATTCAATTTTTACCAGACCCATATATCAAACGTAAATGAAACTTTACATCATCAATGCATAACAATAAATTTAGATTTTCGTAAAATACATTGTTTAACATATTGCCCGTGTGAATTATTCCTAGATAGATTCGATTACGTCTGGCGAGGAAACCAATTACGTTCACTCTAAATAATGATAGACTGAGCGGGCATGTACAGTGTCAATCAAATACTTCGGTATATACTCTAAGGGACTATTGTAGGCAATATGACAATAGAAACAGTCTTTCTCTAATGATAGCTGTTGTACTGATACAATCTTAATTCTTACGAATGAGAGGATATCGACATTTGTCGAAATTTTCAGGTTTTGATAAGAAGTCTGGCAATAATAGTTAATAGAGATATTGAAAAAATGGCTACATTTCAAAGATACTTAAGAAGTTTTTACATGTCAACAAATGACGTATTTTCAAATGATGTCAATAAGGGATATATTTGATCGGTGTAACTCATAAATGATATTCAAATCATGCCTGATTCATACAAGCTGATGTTTGTCGTACCATTAAAATTGACATGTTCTTCACAAAAAACACGGTATTCTATTCTTTGATGCTTCCTAAACCATACATACTATAGGATATAAAGTAAAATATGAATATCATTGTTGTTAAGAAAGTTAGCTAGTATTATTTATCTTATCTGTAATGGCTTTTTGAAAGACTCATTCACCTATTTTATACATCTTCAGATACAAACAAGTAGCTATAAAAATTACAGTCATAAATATTCAAAAGAAGTATACAATTTCATGTGGTATATTCTATAAATAAAAAGATATGCCACTTAAAATCAATTTTTTTATATAAAAACGGACATCGGATATTGAACGAATATTTCTTTCACGTCTTTTTAGAGAAATAATTATCTTATTTTCTATATCTTCTTGTTTTAGATTTTTTCGAGAAATATATTTCTGATTTTCGTTAGAGATTGCCTGATATTGTATAAAAGCGGAAGATTAAAGTGTCTTTGATTCTGTAACAACTTGAACATCTTTTTCAGAATATATCAATTATAACATTATTTAGGGCATCAGTTTTTTGAAAAACGAGTTAAAATGCTACGAAATCATTACGCAATTGATGTATGGCATACATAACGCTTTTCTAGTCTTAAGGTAGTTTTTGCAAGACTGTAAGTTCTTACACCCATTTTATTTATGTACCTGCAGTTGTTCGATTGTGAGAGTCTTACCCCCACACCGAAAAAACGGTGAAGTACATGTCTATGGTAATACGAATCTTCGTCCATCCTTCCGTACCACATTTTTGTTTTGGAGCTTAATTCAAAACTATTACAGATATCAAATTGAAACTTCATGGATAGATATACCACCAAATGATTGACTGCAGTGCATAGGTATGATTACTGTATCTTTATCATGTTTTAGTTATTGCCCTTTGTAGTTTTTCATTTAAAATGTTGTCAGGAGCATGTCTCGACAAGTATTTGATGTATTAACTTGAAACTTCAAGGGAGGATGTATCTCGTTTAGGAGGAGTTCAGCGCTCAAGGATAATAACTCTACCTTTCATATGCTTTCCAGCTATTGCTTTTTGTTGTTTTAATTTATTTCAATTTGGTATTTTCCATGTTCAATTTTAAGCATAACTTAAAAAGTCATTTAGATATAAACTTGGTAAACAGATGTCTTTAAGAAGAAGAAATACAATGCACAGAAATAATTAATATACTAATTATAATTTCGAATCATTGGCAATTTTAAGCTATCACGCTTATTTTTTTTTGTCCAGAATATAGCTTACATGTTCATCTTTGGTAGCTTTACTTTCTTCTCCCGCCTGCCTACTTTTTAAGCATGTATATCCCATAAATAATTTATACGTTATTAAGTCATCCCTTATATATGTTTTTTGCAGTTGTAAAAAGCGAAATTTATTTATTATTATAATATAACCCGTATTTACCAAATATAATGCATTTACATTTATATTCATATAAACATAATCATTCATAAACATTTATAATGGAAAATCATCTTTTAATTAATATATTTCATGTTTACTTTCATATAAATTATTATCAAAATAAATCAATTTTTACATAAACAGATGTGTGCGTCATATATATATTAAATATTCTAACACTCCTTGTTATTTTGTCACTATAGACAAAGAAGAAAAAACCGGTGTTAAACTGCCAATAAACACTGGTTAGGGACTACTTGTATATGCGCTGTAATGTTTTTCACTCGATTATATTGTTTACAAAGCCTTTTAAAGCAACAATAAAAAGAACATTTTTATTTGTATTTTCAGTTCTTCTAATGTTTTCTTACAGCACTCCAAACCGGTGTTAAATAGCCGATAAACACCACTAAGACCGATATTATTTTTTCTTGTTCAAGCAATCTTGGACCCTTGAAATGAATTAAAAAACAGAGCATGTATATAAAATTGAAGAACAAATTTAATGTTACTTCACAAGATGTGGGCTTTAAATTATCATTGTGTATAATATAATAAATTATTTCTTGTAATTATTATTAGTTACGAAGTCACCATTTATATATATTACTACTTGTGATTAACACCCATATGCAGATACATACGCCTTTTACGGTGAATGGCATCAACACATGTTTACAGCAATTACAGAATGCCACACTTTTACAATATTTTTTCCTAATTGCCCAACAAAACAGATAAATGGCTTAATATACATAGTCTTAGTCATTAAGCAGCACTGACTGCACATTTCAGTGGATATACCAATAAGGCACACGTATTTTAATTTGAGGAATAATGTTTAACAGATATATAATGATTAGTTCTTATTTCAGAACGATCTAGAGCCATTGTCATGATACTAGAATTTGATAAACATTTTGTACAATAGCCTGGTCTCATAAACTGTCAATATGAAATTTTTCTATACCCAGGAGTATTGTAGCATGTCAAATCTGTCGCATTCTGTTGTCTAGGCTGTCAGCAATATGCTAATTTTGTGAAACAATATATCAGAGTCCTTCGAAAAAACTTTCTACAAATAATCCTTAGAGGTCGTTTCTCTGCATGATGCCAATGTGTCCTTTTATGTAGTATGTATAATACAAAACAAGTGAATTTTAGTGAAAGATGATTTTTCATTTTGCAACTTCTTAGCTGCTTATTCCTAGTATTAAATTACTTACGCGAGTGTATTTTATCTTTGCTTGTGATATTTTAAATTAAAAGAGCTTTTTTTACCACAGCTTTGAGATGTTGAAACTTACCAAGAACATACATGTAATGCTTCGAGGGAAGTTTTTACATCTTTCAACTATAGTACTTTGAAAAATGATTCATTTGTTATGTCACTTATAACTCATAACAGCTTTGTACTACCGTGATAAGATATTGAATTGTGATTGGAATTGTATCAATAATTTATATAAATAACGTCTTGTATTATTTTGACTTTACACGCTTTATTGAACAAAGCTAGAGACATTGTCTTGAATGACTTATTGCTGCATTATCTGTTCAAGAATAAAGTGTGTGTTTCGACAAGAATAAAGTGTGTGTTTCGACAATCCTCGAATGCAAATGAAATCTGTGGAAAACTGTTGTAAAAGATTTTGTCATGAATATTGATAAATAATAAAAGTTGACATTTAATGTTAAATAATATGATATTCCATGCATAACAAAAAGAACATTTATTTTATTTGTGTATATGTTGCAAAATATTCTTGAAGACACTGACATTTTAATTGGTTGCTTTTATTTGATAATGAAACACCTTGTAACGTTTATATGTTTAATGTTCAAAACTTTATATTTAGGTTTTTAACTGCAATGTACATAAACGCATTTCATTGTTTTGATAAAACGTGTATATAAATGTATTGTTTAAATGTTTTCTTTACGCCAAATCAATGAAAACGGTAAATTAATAATTATAATCATAAAAACATATGTAATGATTATAAATGGTCCCTTTTATAACACATAGACTTCAAGTTTCGAGAACTTTAAATATAATAATTAATGAAGACCTTGTACCTCCACTGAAACACATGTTAACTTTCATAATTAAATACTCCGTCTAGACAAAAGCACCAGAAAAAAACTTAATATAACGTGCAGTATTATAAGCAAATGGTAATTCTCAAAAATTAATTTCGCTAATTGTCCAATAATAATCAATACGACAAGAATATTCAACAGAAACACAAAATAATGATTGTAACAAAACTAACTGCAAATTCAACGGGGTCATATTTTGTTACTTTTTATAACAAACTATTCAATTAGCTATTGACATGTTCTCATAAAAATACTCAATGAATAATTCGTAAAAAAAGTTTTCTAAAAAATATCATAAGTAGGTTAAGTTAATAATTATATTTTTACTTTTGACATGTTCTTTTAAAAGCACTTTTTCATCTGTTTTCGTTTACACAAGAACGTTTTGTACGACATAGTTATGATTTAGATATTTAAAATCTTTTGCAACCAATATAACTTTGTGAAGATGCATTTAAAATATACCCAAGCTATCACGTAAGCTCTGTTGAATTGGCTTAAGCTGAATACAACGTTCAAACATGAAAAAAGCGTGTTTTTAAATTTGAAACATCCACAGATATATTCATATTACGGTAATAATAGGGACCTGTAATATTACTAGTGCATGCCATTTCATGAAAAGCGGCGTTTGCCGAGAAAACGAAAAAACAGGAACAGATAGAATAAAATTGTATTCTGAAATGTGATCAGAGTTAATGAGGCCTATGTATGTATAACAGATAAGATGCCACAATAGTTTCTGTATGAACTGTGGAACCAGCAAGACAAAGAATCAAATATACCATACAACAGTGAAGTTGAGCAAAATACCGGAAATATACAATCTCTAATTGTGTGTATGAGCGATAATTTTCTCCCCCACACATGACGCAAAACAACGCTGATATAACGATAACGTGGTGATAATGACAACTTAAAAAAACACTTACTTATTTAAAGCTATGTACATATCAATAAGGCAGAATATAGGACATAAGGCGTGAATTAAAATCTAAAACCACAACACCAACAAAAAGGAAAGAAAAAGAGGGATAAATGTGACTCTAGACTCATTGTTGACGACGATAATCATTCATGATTTGCTAAAAACTTTGATGAAGGAGTAGTATCAATCATATTCCATAAATAATAGTTTTGGGATAAAGAAAAAGCATTTTTAACCAACAAAAAAAGCATAATCTCTTAAGTTACTGACAATTTCGTTCAAGTTAGAATTAGACGGAACACATAAGATCATTAGCCTATGACATGCAGTATCACTGTATGTCAGGTGTTTTACCAAATGTCTGAACACATTGTTCATTGCAATCATGAATGTAATGTAACATCTACATTTTTGAACAAAAAATGATACTATAACGTATTTTAGTTATACAAATGTCCGTAATTATTCTATTATTCTGACATGCTCAAGTTAAAGGCGGTGTCAATTTGTGGCGCGTTTCCTTCTGATATAATGACATTCTCGATCTCAGATATTTGCATAGACGACAATTAAAATATTTATTCAAGACACTTTTGTGCAATTATACAGATAAATCATGACATATATTGCAACTTCATCCATTATTTTAAGACAGATAAACAAGTTAAACGATTTATACGTAATTTTATCTCGGCGCATAAAAGGATGGAACATTCAATAATGTTTGGCGTCACGTTAATCTATGGTATTATATAAAGATTTCTGAACCCATTTATAAGCAAACTTAAATTAATTAATCTTTCTGCCAATAAATGTTTACGTATCATGAAGCACTATATACATTCCCTTTTGCAATCATAAAATAGAAGTAAAAAGATAAAAACTGAAATGTTTAGAAGGTGACTTTCATACACCTTAATAACATTGGAATATTTTCTAAATTATATTCGAATGACATAAACTTCATTATTACGGTAAACAAGTATACCTGATGAGGACTTTTGAGTCGAAACGCTGTGTTTTATGAAAAATAAAACAATACATTTTAAAATTGAAACTGAAGTTGATTTCTATATACAAACTTCATTAATTAGAGTAGACAAGTACAATGACAAAAAGACATATGCAACAATTTAATGTTCTTTTTTCTATGCATTGCACACATACATTTAAAGTTATGATATACAATGACTATCATTCTATGTATGAAAGGAAAGATCAAAAGATCTAAAGGAAAGGGACCTATATAGAAAGCAGGCCTCTAAAACCAAGCCACACAGAAGCCATAAAGTCGCTGGAAAGTCGCAATATGACATCTACTATGTTAGGTGCCGAAATAATACATTCAAACACTTTATTTTCTGTTAGTTATCTTTAAGTAAGTCACTTGTCAAATATTGCGCATTCACAATTGCGAACATTTGTGACAAGTTAATAATATTCTAATACATGCAGAAGTTTTGCTCTAGACAACGTTCTCCTTTGACCTCTACGTGTGACATTTGACCTAGCTTCACGACACTTCTCCTAAAGTTATTGAAAGTCTGTATTATATGTTAATAAATAAGTGATTTGATATCGGCCCTGTTATTTGTCCGAGGGCAGTCGTATTGGCCAAAGGCCAAAGGCCGAGGGCCAATACGACTGACCCGAGGACAAATAACAGGGCCAATATCAAATCATTTATTTATTGACAATTTTATTAAATAACTACATGTACTTATAATATTTCACATTTAATCCTCCAATATTTCTTCTTATTTAAGCTCTAACATATTTTAATTATAACAAAGAACAACTGTAAAAATAACTAATTTTATAAGTTTCTATGGAAAACCTAAATTTTGTAACTTATATTGTACATGAACAACAAAATGTCAGACTGTCAATATTTAGAAACTGAGAATATTTTGTTTCATTTATGCAACCTGTCGGCGTCTACACATAGACCGAGATAAAACAAAATGGCTGCCATTTTCCATTTTCTTGCAGATATCTATATCATTTTTGGCCCTGCTTTATTAGCCAATCAAATTACTTCAAATGCGGGCTTTATACCTATATCACTTTTCGGCCCGGGGCCGAAAAAGTGATATAGATATTGGCCCTGTTTTAAAACAGGCCATCGTGTTATTGAATGTGGCAGGTGTTTTTTGATAGGACTAATAACGTATAGTTATTTAATAAAAAGTGATATTAAAACCCATGCATACAGGCAGGAAATTATGCCGGGCCAAAGTGTAACATACCAATTATTCTGTAACAAACTTTATTAACAGGGTAAATTTAAAGTGTCTATATATTGAGTATCTTCAAAATTGATATGGTAACAAAGGCTGCCAAAGAAAGTGCTATAAATAAGATATAATGTATCTTTTATGAAAATTATATCTTATCAGGTTTTTAAACACCATTTTAGATAAATTAAACGTTCTAAGCTTTAAATCAATAGTCCATATCCGTTAAAAACGCACGCAAGTCTAATATTATAACGATTTATTACATTAAAACACGAACTGTTTCCTCTTAGATACGCATTTAACAATAGACAATTACAGAATTACAGCCTTGAATTATCCGAAAATACAGCACACAATTTCCGGTGTTTCCTTTTTTGAGGATATTGACATGTCACAGTTAACTACGTTTCAGATACTTATAGTGCAAAACATAACAGGAATATCAATGATCACATAATTTAATTTCATTACATTCATAAACTCCATCATTCACACTCATTCACAATGTATCTTTTCTTAACCGCAAGTTTCTCTGATAATATATCTTTTGGTTCTTATTATTATATTGTTATCGTTTTGCTTCGCATTTTATATGGCTGTTATCAAGAATCTACAAACAAATGCAATGGCTTATCCACAACGGAATCAGACGAATTGTGTCGTAATGGGGGGCTCCTAAAAGAAGTGCTTTAAAGAAATTTCCCCTTTTTATACAGAAATAACAATTGGTCTTTCTAACACTCGACCATTCTTTGCCATTTACCTAGTGTTAGAGCTTTGCGCCTTATACTGCTGTTCACAAAATCTACATACAAATGCAATGGCTAATCTGCAACGGAATCAGACGATGATGTCGTAACGATTTGTTCCAGAAAATGGATTTTGAATTACTTTATATACAGACTGAACAAAACATGTGTTCAAAAATAGAGCAAGCCATGTATACCTCTAACGAACATTTACCTTAGGTAAGATGTTGGGGATGCGTTCATTGAACGCCAGTCTCTCTGCTCGCATTATCTCGCGGGCCTCTCATTGGCATTTTCCTTGGATGAGAGTTTTTGGTCTTATATTGATGTACAGAAAGACGGCGAAACTAAGTCTATCGGCATCAGAGAAATTGTGACATAACGGTTAGTTCCAGAAAATGGTGCTTTTTAAAAAAAATCTTTGACTTTATTACACAGAAAGAAAAAATGGTCTGTTTTATAATCGACCATGCCACGCAAGCCTCTCACGGCCAATTGTCTACGGTTAGCGCTATGGCCTTCAGTTGCTGGAATCGAGAACCTTATTAGAAATGGAATGATCTGTACCATTTTGTTTTTACATACTATCCGTTTTGTTATCCGACTCTAAAACAGAAATACAGGACAGTTTTGTAACTCGCAAATTTAGTCTGTTACAATACATAAAAAATAAAGAGGCACATGTGTTTCAACGGCCTTAGAAAATAGTGTACAATCAATTTCTATCTTTAATTCTATATAATAGAGTTCTGATACCTAAATAGAAGTCGTGCAGAGTTTGGTGTATTGTCACATTTTATTGTCTGGCCAGGCAAAAAAATAATGGCATATGCTTCCGGATATAACATGATGTGCGAACAATGTTTGTACTCAAGTCCAAAATTGTATCAATTATACTTAAAATATGTTATATCTATGGTATTTTGACCATAAGTCATACCAATTGAAGTAAATTTCTTAAATGTTTACATTTTATCGTTAAGGTTTTTCTGTTAATTATTGAAAAATTATAAAGTATTGATAAGTAATGAAAGAACATCGAAATACAAGCTATCTGATTTGTATGAGGGGGCGTAGCCACCGAGTATAAATAAGATTGCCGAGTGTTTTGACGTTCTTTTTTTGGATTATAGACAAAAATAAAAACACGTTCCCTGTCAGCACAATGTGAAACTCCAGTAAAATGTAACAAATGAACGGACATCTAAACATTTCTGTTGTTATCCCTTTCCCTGTCGTCATAATATGTTACCCCCAGAAAAAAATGAGCCGATTAACAAGCATGCTCTGGAATGGGATAACTAATACATGTACTCCAGTTAACGCACTGTGCATGTGAACCCACAGCGATGAGGGGCAAGTGGTTTGAAATATGATAAACAAGATCAACAAGGAAAGGCAGCGTTCAATGAACGCAACCCCTACCCGCCGCAGCAACAAGAGTCATCGACCTTAACCACTCGGCTACGGACGCCCCTTGTCAATTGATAATGATTTTTTGACATCCGACAAATGATTATATATTCAAATAATACATTTTAAGACTCAAATGCAGAATTGCAATTGCGACATCATGTTATATCCTTTATCATTTGCCATTTTTGTTGCCAGGCCAGACAATAAGATATGATCGCTCTTACATCAAACTCTACAAAGCCTTTGTTTCAATTTGGGCCAACATTAGATCGCAGAACGAGAGCTAATAAGTTTCTATATATAAATACAGACGGAATTGGATTGTATCAAATAAAAATAGATTTTAAATACATCAATATGGGTTATTTTAAGATCGTTAGACCAACAAGATAAGATTTTTGTAATGTGTACTAGTATCGCTGTAAGAGGTCTTTCTCGCAGATATGTAATACTTTGTTTTGTAAGTTTACATAGACTATCACGATATTATGCTTAGTAATGGACGTGATGGATTTTTTTTGATAATGTCCAGGCTTTCATGTAGGCCCTACTTTTCCCTTCTTTTTCTACTTTTCCGTTCGTGTTTGGTCATACTTTACCCCTACTTTCTTTAAATTGCCTACTTTCCTTACTTGTCGTAAGAAACAGCTCGAGGATATTGAAATTTCAAATATATGTAGATTGATTATCTTAATCTGATAAAAATAAGGTGTTTGTTTACATGTAGTTACAGTTGATAAAATAGGATCATCAATAGTGCAAGAGGGGTTCCATGATGAGGATGGTGTGATCTGATACGACAAAATGAGCATTATTTAGGTGAGTCTTGCTTCTCTATAATATTACTACCAGTTAAGTTAATTATCAGGTATCATTTTAAAATTGATACATTTTTGTCCTCAGTCTCATTTGTCAATTGTTTACCCTGTGATGTTTATGTTGAAGGACAATACTTGCCAATATCTTTAAAAATATACCGGTTAAAGGCAATGTTAATATTGAATTTTTTGTGTGTGTGATTATTAGGTACTGATCTTGAATTGAATTGAATGGAAGGAATTGGAAAATATATAGTGAGAATTTCAGAATTAAACAAGACGTGTATGGCCATAATATGTAAGAGTATAAGGAGTCTATAACAAATAATTTAGAATAACGGACTTTGTTAGGATGTTCAGTGCACCAATTTGAATTTCAATACTGAAACAATTAAATACTCTAGGCATTGTTGTTGCTCCGAAAGCTTTGCTAACAGATCTTTAGCTCCATTTTTCCACGCTAAAGTAGTAAATTGTCATGACCATCTCACTCGAAATTGAAATACTTGTTGAATCCTATTTTGAGTGACAGATTTAACTGAATTTCTTTTACTGCAAACATACTTTATTGCATTGAGGATATTAGCATCTTACTTAAAATACTCCATTGTGAAACTCTATGTTTAAGTCATTAATAATATCAAAGATAATTTAGAAACACTTTAAAGAAACCCAATATATATTCTTCAAAATATTGAAGCAAACTTATGAAAGAAGGCTAAAAAGTATTAAAAACATTTTAAAGAATTATATGTTTAAACAAATCAAAGTTTTTATTATGTTGCCGCATTTATATGGGTTGCCCAAAGTCGTCGTAGAAAAAAAAATTTTACATTGAGATTGAGAATGAAAGAACATGGTAATGCTTCATTTCCCGTTATGGCCGCTGTCTTCTTTTGATAACAATTATGCGGTAAGATTGTGTACAAATTTCTGCAAGCATATTGGGAAAGTACAATAATTGTTTATTATCTAGCATGATGAAATTGTAAGGTATAACAAAAAAAAAAAAAAAAAAAAAAATAACAAGTACTTTATAAGTCTTGGGCGCGGTCATTAACGGTGACCCAATGTCACGTGATCACCCACACTGAAGAATCATCAACTATCATTTTCATTTATGATTTTTTTTTTGTATTTTTGATATTCTGTTATAGTTTCCAAAATGTGACTTATTGACCATAAATCACTTGCAATTTTGACAGTTGTAGAGATATAGTAATTTTGTATGGAAGTCAAATATCACTTGCTTTACATTTTGCTACTTTTATGACAAAATATTTCACATTCAGAGCTATTGTCTTTAAGTGATCTTATATGCTCTTTATCAATTACCGAATTATTATCCAGGTTTTTCCTTCTACAGAAGACAAAATATGCATTTGGCTTTTAAGATAAGAGCTTAACAGTGAAAGAAAATAAAAAATAGTGATCACTAAATCTTAAGAGCTGCTTTAGTTATCTCTATGAACATGTCACCTGCTGCTCAAATATTAATGTTTGATGCCAAATCAATTTTGCAGTATATCTAGTAGTAACAGACACTACCTTGTACTATTTATATACTCTTGCTCGTTTAATTATTTGTGTCGTATTGGTTGTATTGAAAAGTATAGAAATCAATGAACTAGATCTCTTATTGGCATCTCCATTTATTTATAGAAATTCTTGACTAGACTTAATAATGATGACATTTAAAAGGAAATAAGCTTTTATTTTATGGAAAATGTACTTTTGTATAAAATAAACATTTATCAAGAAAACAAAATATGTCTAAACTGCTAAGGGAAAATAAATATAGTACAAGATTATTCATTGAGTTCTCAGATTCATGTTTTAAAGCATGATCATATATAAACGTAGCGCATGTTTTCTTTCTTATGATAGAACTGTTTTCCTTGAAAGGACAGCATTAACTCGACGCCGTGTCGATCTGTGTTTCACACTCCTATCCGGAGAGAAACTTAAAATGATATTAAGTAATTTGATTACAACATAAACACAAAAATAATTATAACACGAGGAAGTGCAGTGTCCCCGAACAATAACTTGCTTTCTTTTATATATTTATCTGAAGGTAATAACGTTCGTAGGGTGTATAACTTCTCAACAATAACTTTTTGACACTTCACATATTTATTAAGATAAGCTAGAGGATGTGCTGTTTTTATGAATCATAAATCTACATTTCTTATAATTAGTCGTTCGAATTTCTTCATATTTAATATTTGATAATGGAGAATACCAGATAATTATTTAAGGAATTAAGATTAATACTTTATAATTTTGCTCATACAACTTTTATTTCTTATATTTAGTAAAGGTGTCGTGGTTTTCTAAAATTACAAATATCATTATTTGTATAACATAGTGAAATGAAGATAAAGGAAAATATATTTCAGTTTCTATAGAAATATTTTTGTAAGAACTATTGAAATTTCTTTACTTCTCATACAATATCGATATCGTATTCTATCACATCAGATGTCATATTGTATAACTGAATAACATGCATGTTATATTGTATAACGGCCAGGAAGATGTGTTTACAGTGCACCTATCAATCAACATGATCACAAATATATTGCAAGGTAATTTACAAATACAAGAGAGTATAATTTTTAAAGAGTTTTTAAATAATTTTGTTTTATGTCTGAAATATGCTACTTGCATCATTTAAAGTAAATTTCATTATTTTTCAATTGTTCTCTTCTATTGATATACAATGTTATTAATATGGTTTATTTATTAAAGTTAGCAGTCCCGTTTTTAAAAAGATATCTTCTTCTTTTGTATTTCTATTTGTATTTTTTTGTATTTCAATGAATATTATAGTTCTCCGAGTTATATTATTAAAAGACTTATTTGGTCTAAACATTCTCTTGACTTTAAGCGTGTTTTGATAGTATTTTATCATGTTTCTAAGTATTTGTTTAATATTGCATTATTCAAAAACTATAAGCTACATATTGCTTATGATCAAAATATTTGTATGTTTACATAAACAAAATGTTAAAGGTAAGTTCATTGAACTTCACGAATCACCCTCGTATCAGGCTTTTAAGAAATAAAACACAACATATTTACATAGTATTACTTAATTTCGGCAATGAAATATTTTCAGTGAATTACTTCGTTGTTAAAATTAAACTAGAATGCATATATTATTTTAAAATGTAAATTATATTCACTGAACGATTAAAATTAATGAGGTTTATAAATTAAGTATGTAAGTATTGAAGTTTTCATAAGCTGGATTGGAAAGTTTGCAAGGACAATATTATATTGGCAACTTCTACAAATTGAGTTTGGTTTAGGCTTGTAGGGAAATAACAATTGGTTCTATTGCTGATTACTACCTTATTCCAGTAGTAGCTTTTGTTACAGACAACCTTTTGAAATATATAATCAATTAAGCTTTGCTTTACTTGGCAATGCAAAAAGATGTATAATGTCACTATAAGTTAAAAAGAAAATCTACAACAAGAATTAATACATAACTATATCAAATATCACCAAAGCACTTTCGACTCTGTTGACGATTTACATGTTTCCCCAATTTTATTGCTGTTCTTAATTACTTCCCTGAAAGTCTAGTAGTTAAAGGTTATTTATTATATGGAAACTATATTTGTCAGTGTTTTGGTATTTTCCCAAAATCATGTCTTGACACAAAGTGTAGCATTTGCCTATTTATAAATACACTCATAAAGAATATGATTGATGGCATTCCGCTATCATTTTCATTATTAACATTTGACATTTTTCCAGATAAAAAGCTAACATGGACACTAGACACAAAAATTGTATGGTGGAAATATAATATTACAACGAGCAAAGGCGTAATTGATATTTGTGATAAAAGTTTTCAGTTTTTTTTCGTATTAAGCCAGACATTTTGAAGTATATGGAGAACTATTGTACTCATCAAGGCGTCAGCGTTACTGTCACACTTTGGTCAAGTTTTTGTGTGCAACTTGGTATCTCCAAAACTAATAATAGAAATGGGTTGAAACTTCATATACTTTGGGAGCACAATAGTAGGTCACGATCCACGGCCGCCAAAAGCCTTACATGGATTTACACAGAATTGTGGCGGTCTTTACTTTTTTTTAAGTTTACACATTTGATTGTATCGGTTCTTGGTTTAAAACATTACAATGTTAATTTTGTTTCAGTCCAAAGATGTTACATGCATCAAAGTGATTACATGTATATCATTTAAAAGATTATAGTTTACGTATCATACATTTCATTAATTTTACAATCACATTCTTCATTTAAAAAGCTTGTTATTAAACAATCGGAGGCAATTTTTAGAAGTATTATTCAAAATGTCTATATTTAACATAATATTATAATATTAAATTATGGCATACAATCTGTATCGGGAACGACAAACATTGATTTACAAAAATGCCATATTTTAATCTCTATATATTCATTCGATTATGAAGCGATCTTATGTGGAAATGAAGTAATAGTTAATTCATCTCAAATGTTTCCGCAAGTTATGAAGGTATAACCTTTAAAACATTGGACTTCCCGGATATGAATTATCGATTAACATCTGAAAGCTTTATCCGTGAATATTGTTAATATTAACACGTAACATTGTTCATGTAACTACAACAATACTATTAATTTAGGTTATTTTATATTGATATGGATACGTGGTCCAAGGCATTCATATTGGCGGCCGAAAGTAAATATAATTGCCAGAGACCTTATATCATAGCCAATATTAAATCACCAAAATCTATGACAATTTTATCAATTAACATTGTTTAAACATTCTAGAATAAATCTCGTTAGTTTTTTATATATGAAATGACAGGAATTACTTACAGTTTATTAAAAAGTGCATGTCTGATACATCTATAAATGATCTATATATCATTTAAACCTTTATCCTGACCTGCAATGGAAAAGTTATAAAATAGAAACATGTATTAACGTTTCTGTACAAAATTATGTATTAAAGCTAATATCAACGTTAATGACAGAACTTAAATACTAACGTCATAACCGTTAATTGGTATTATTACTCTGATGAAATCTTGAAAGCAGAAAGCGTTAATAAAATTTAATATCAAAGTTGTTTTACTAAAAATGATTTGTTGGAGTATTTATGTTTTAAATGAGAACATAAAATATGAACGAAACCAAATATAAAGAGGAAGAATAAAGGAAAACAATCAAGCAGATATGATAAAACGATATAAAAGCTTACTTAGTAAATTACCTATGTAGTATTTAATTCATATAATTAATGCTATATAATAGCTATATTCTTATTCTATCTATGCCGTGCCCTATAATAAAAAGCACGATTACTCAGTCGTAAGAAATGAACTCGATGCCATTCTAATTTCATTCCGATCAAAATGCATTTCCAAGACAACCATTTTTCTATTATAACATGAGCCAATGATTTTTTTTCTTGAATTAATCTGCTCAGTTTTTTTATACTTGAATAACTTTTATATGATACACCGAACAAGTAACCACATTCCTTTAAATTTCAAATTAGTTTTTTCGTTTTGTTTATTTTTAAACATATTTGAATGCTCATAGTTTAAACTGAGTTTTATGTTTATATATTCGAGTTTCAAACTGATGTTGATTTTACATCTATACTAAAAACAAAATGAGAAACACGATCAAATCTTCACATTTAGGATTTTATCAATTGTCGTGAATGTTCGACATCGTCAATTAATCATTGCTAAAATAAGTTAAAGTACCAGTTGCACAATTTTGGACACAAACGCAAAAAACTTGTTTGCACATCATGTTATATCCTGAAGCATATATCATTTTATTTCTAGGCCAGACAATAAAATGTGATAGCTCTTACATCAAACTCTACACTACTTCTGTTATATTTAGGTCAAAATTAACTATCAGAACTCTGTTTCATACAGTTCTATTTATTAAGAACACTGTGAGATAGAATTTCGTATGTTTCATTTATCATAACATTTAATACAATAAAGTCTTCCAATATTATAATACAAAAATCTTGGTAAAATGGAACCATGATATGGCTAAAACCGCAAAAGCCGTGCCAAATTTTTGTCTTTAGTATTAGCAAGATTTCGAAAAAATTGACAATTGAAATGCTCTTCACTAAACAATCTGTTTTTTTATCTCTTTTTAGTAGTTATAAGAAATGTGAATAAATATTATTTTCATTTTTTATCGTTCATAATGAATGTTTGATTGAGAAATTGTATCGAATATCTTACAGAAATTCTTTTAGCATTAATTCAAAGTTCCTAGTGGTTATAGTTCTACATAATCATATGTAAAAATATAAAAAAGTAAGAACACAAGAAAGTTTTTATTTTATGACAATTGCTTTCCTGTATCTGAAAAAAGAAGAAAGGACATACCATCGAGACGAAATTATCTTATATTAAGATCAAACACGATTTACTTAACTACTTTTTAAATTGACCAGGGATATCTTAACAAATTTATTACATGGATTACGTTTAATAACCAACAAGCAAAACAATACATCAAGAATGAAGGATGAAACTGTCTGTCGGTCTTGTTTAATATTAGAATAATAATTGAATGAAAATAATCTAGAAGGGAAATAATAATGAATATTTGTACTAACATATGCGGTATCATCATTTTATATATCTTTTGAATAAATCACTGTTATTTACATTAAGTATATATTATATTAGGACTTTTGCGACAACAGAGAACTGGTAGCGAAATATGTTCAAATAACACATTTTATCTAGTTTAACTTAACCTGGAAAATGCACATTCCACTATTTGTCTAGGACTGATAATTTATAATGTTATGTATCACAA